>NC_051045.1:27033484-27333484 GCF_904848185.1 Acanthopagrus latus | reverse complement strand
CTCCTCAACTGATTATGTACAGACAATTCAACAGCAAGTGCTTTATGATGGTTTCCACTTGAATACTTAAGTCGATTTCAACATGCAGCTTTATCGCTCAAGCTACCCTTTACTTGCCAGTACCGAAGACGCAAACACTTTTGGTGCAATCGTTACAGGGCTCCTTGAACGGAGAGTTAGCATGGACAGCTAACAGCATGGGATCAGATATATACTGTGTTTTAAGCGTCTAAACATGCTCAAAATCTCACCCCAAAAGTTATGCAACATCAGCAGATCTTACAAAACAGCACTGTAGCGTGTATGACTCAAAATGAACGAAAAAGTGGTTAAAACAGTGTGTTTGTGCAAGCAGCTACATACCGGTTTGTTTACATCCCTGTCCTCCAGTAGTCCAAACTAGTCGATCCGTCAAACGTGCGCTTACTCCCTCACTGGTTGAGATGGAAATGTATTCCAGCATTTTTGTTTTTCTGTTCATAACATGCATGTCCATGTTACAGCCTGTCATTAGCCCTGAGACCTACAATAGCTTGTTATAAGTCTATTCGCTTTGCACTGAGTGCTAGCTTGTCTGCGCATGATCGAAGCAGAAAGGACTCCCCCTTAGACAACTGTGAATATCTACTGTACCTATTGTAGTGGTGTAGGTTTGAAGCAAACAAACAAACAAAAAAGACAGATCACATTAAAAAGAGAGTTTATTAATCTTTGTTAGCAACCCACATGCAGTTGTGTAGTGAACTCATGTCCTTTAGGATGGTAATGTTACTATTGCATTACATTACACTTCAAGTTACACTTCTGTCAAATAACCAATTTGTCACTTCAAACTGAAAAATACATATAAGAGATACACACAGTTGAACTGTCTCTAATGCAGAATCATACATGTCCTGTTTCTTTGGTTGGAAGTGATACTCTAATCCAACATGTGTCCCAGGAAACTGTCAGACTACCCTGATGGGGAAATGAAACAAACACAAAAAGAGAAAGGATTATATAGGTTATAAAGACCTGTTCATGTGCCAACACTGGATTGTATTGATATTTATTTAATGTTAGTAGAATCTACAGGCTGCAGTGTTAATTATATTCTGCAATATGAGACAGGACAGCATACTGATGATCTTGTCATTCAATAGTCGCTCCAACCTTAACTCACGTGAGGATTAGAAATTCCACATGTGAAAACCAAAACATGGCACACAAAATCAGATGAAATCTGATTAATTTCTGTACATTTTCACATATTATTGGCCATTTTTACATTTTGAAAATTTGACAATATTGAAAAAAGTAATTCTAGAATTCTAGAGAACTGGACATTTTAATAAGTAACTGACTTTTTCCACATATGAATGAACATTTCCACATGTCAAATCCACATTTTGAACAACATGAATTCATAGTAATTGATTTCATTTTGTTGGTCATTTTTGATATAGACATACACCTACTGTATATTTTCATGTTTTCACCTGCTTGTTTATTAAATGGTGATACATTTGTTGTTACCTGTCTTTGATAACTTTTGTTGTCACCTTGTCTTCCTTAGCTGTATGTCTATTTCTATCTTCGGGAAAATTGTGTGTGACACTGGTAGCAATATAAAGCAGGAATTAGATTCCTTCTATGTGTACACATAGTTCCCTAAGAAAACTTGTTTTGATGATAATTATGGAATACTTGTCAGCTGTTTGGTATTTAAATAGATAAACTCACAAAATGTTATTTCCCGAGTTAACAAAATAATTTTCTAAAGAACCCTAAAAGAATTCTAAAACCCTGGAACATGCAGTCTACATCCAACTGTCCTCCTATCTTTCAGATAATGATCTTGACCCTAATCGGTCAGGCTTCAGGACTGCTCACTCCATTGAGCAACCCTCCTCGTGGTGACTGAGTCGCTACCACTGTTATGCAGACGACACCCAACTGTTCCTCTCTTTCCCCATCCTCCTCCAACACCCACATTGCAACACGCATCTCGGAATGTCTGACAGACATCGCCACCTGGACAGCTGCGTATCAACCTGTCAGTCACTGCTGAGGATGTCACGGTGTCGCTTTCGTTGACAGCAAGGAACCTGGACGTAATCCTGTGCCCCCAACATCACTGCAGTGGCCCGATCCTGCAGATTTGCCCTCTACAACATCCGCAGGATCCAGTCTTTCTTCACAGAAGATGCAGTGCAACTCCTGCATGCCTCGTTTACAATCCACCCAAATTTTCCCATGTGACCCCCCTCCTCTGCGACCTCCACTAGATTCCTGTAGCGACACTCAACCGATTCAAGACGATGGTGCTGGCCTTTAAGGCCGTCAATGGAACTGCACCCGTCTACCTCCAAACACTGGTCAGACCACTTGGCCTAGTGAGAACACTTCGCTCTACTACATCAGCTGGCCGGCTGGTACCTCCATCACAGAGAGCAAACAAAGCCCACTTCTCTCTATTTTGGCACCTCAGTGGTGGAACAATCTCCCGACCAATGTCAGGACATCGAAATCACTCTCCATCTTCCTCAAAAGACTCAAGACTCAGTTGTTGAGACTTCACCCCGACCCTGCATAGCATGACCCCCCCCCCAAAAAAGTATCAAAGTATCTTTGACAGAGAACTGTTACGAACCTCAGATGTCAGCTTAACAATTGTTTCTATTTTTCTTTTTACTCTATCAACGGTGATAAGTTTTGGTTTCTCTCCTGCGACATATGTATTTGCTTTGCTAGTTGCTTTGGACAAAAGCGTCTGCTAAATACCCTAAATGTAAATGTCATGTTCTAGACAAGAGCACTGTGATTGCATTTTCAATCAGTACCTCCTATGAAAAATATTCCAGCTATTATTTCTGACCCTCATGTATGATTTTACTGAATCCCTTCTTCAATTTCATTCTGCCATCCTTAGTGACAGTCTTACCTCTTCCATTGTTGCATCCCAGACCACTGGCATTTCCTATTCGATCCATCCTGGCTCCAAAGCAGCTAGAGGCCCGTTTCCTGGTGGTCAAAAGCAGGTCCTGCAGGCGGCTCCTCTGACTTGCAGTCCTGCTGTGGCCCTCACTTGGTGATTGAGATCTTTCTGATATCAAAGGTTCTTGGTCCCCCTCCTGGTCCAGGCTCCACCCTGGGCTGGCCTGGCTGTGCTCAGGATCTTGGTTCATCCCTTCATAATCAGCTTCAGAGTCCTCCTCCTGGGCTGCTTCCATCAGAGTCTCCTCAATGCGCCCAAGTAAAGACTGGTGTGGAGATATGAAGATGGGTTACCTTAAAACTGAAATATTTGGGCTTGGGAAGTTTTAAAGGTCCCATATTATACGTTTTTGATCAATTTCACACAGCTGTCAGAGGTCCAATAGCTCTGTATTCGATATGCATTGCCCCCAAACCCATCTGTGCTCCTGGTTAGTGTGTCTGTATAATGTTAGTTTGTTGTATATGTTGTTACAGTTACCACCATGAGGCTAATGGCTAACAGCTAGCGAAAGCTGTGTTTGTCTCCAACACAGTCTCCAAACTCTTGGACACTGTTAGCATCGTCTCTGTCTCCAGTCTGCACATGTTTCCGGACTTTTTACTGTGACAACCAAGCTCCATCGTAATATTAACATTAAACTTGCATCAAACGCCATTGCATAGCGGACCGAAGTGGAGCTAACTAGTTAGCCGATTTCCAGCTGACTTCACCAGACTTGTAGGCAACTGTAAACACTTTTCGGTGGCTTGGGTGCAGTTGCTGGGTCCAGTATGGTTGGCACTGATCCTTTTACGAGGGTCAGTGTCGAGGCAAAGCCAGCTTTGTACTGACCCTCCATACTGAAGCAGTCCGATGTGAAGTGGTTTTTAACACACACATACAAGCAAACACAAACGCAGCCAGCACGTTGTCTTCAAATATGAAATGCAACCACTGTCTCTTCTGTTGTTCTATAGCTGGGTCAGAATATAGGCACTTATGTTGTTTTTATGTCCACATGGCATAATTTACAGAATGCGCACATATGTACCTAATATGGCAACTCATTACTACTTTATTTACTCCATACACAATGCACACATGGCTACTTAATATGGTAATTTATTCACGCGACTTTGGCTGTGATTGGGGTCCAGCGGTCACTTCAGAAACAATTTCGGGACATAAGTCTAACAACAGTGTCTGGGCGCTATATTTTTCCACCTGTCTTACAGGTTAGTACCGGGTAAACTGCCCATCATTGTTGTTTGTTTTCACCTCTGTGACGCCATTTCCATGTGAATTTAAATGTTACAACTTTACTTTTTATGTTTAATGTATGAGGCTGTTTGTTGTGGCTAGTTGTTTTTAGCATCACCAGCTGTTAGCCGCAGGTTTCGGCTCCAAGTGAACTTAAAACAGACCAGCGGCTCGTTGTTTACCGTGTCCGACCCCAAGGCTCTGGTTTCCGGGTTTCTGTTGAACTCTCCGGACGTTGGGTTTCAGATATCGACTGTCAGCTGAGCGGCCAAACACGGTAAACTCGCGAGCTGACGCTGTTTATCCGCAGATTTTGTCTCCAAGTTGAATAAAAACACAGTATGTCCAGAAGCTCCAGACAGTTGCGTTTGTTCATATAACACAAGGGGAGGTTAAACATGCAGTTTATATTTAGGGTAACGGAAGAGCTATTTAATGTTGTACAGTTCTTTTGTGGTCTTTTAATGCATTTTATTATTTGTTACCTCGGTCCCTGTGACAGGGACCTGTAACATAATGTATTATTTTGATTTCGAACCCAGAGATGCAGGAGTGCTTTATTTTTTGTTTTACTGCTGCAAATTTTCAATTTGAATGTGGTTGCTGAAATAAATATTTGTGCTTCCTTTTTTTCATGTAGGCCAAATGCATCAGTTCATTTCTGCTGGTTATTCAAAGATCCAGACAACATAATCTGATATGATTGTATAGTTTGAAGCACTATTTATGTTTTTTTTTAATGATAAACAAGTGCTAAAAAAAAAAAAAAAAATTAATTATCTGTGCCCCAGCACAGTAATTGGTCTAGTGACGCCCCTGTCTGGATACAATCAAATTGCTGCTTGGCTGCATGTTCTTAATGAAATGCTGATTTATGTTTGGAAACATGTCGCTGTGTTTGCTGACAGCACTCGCTGCCTGTTCACACCTTTTTTTTTCTTAACCCAGCACGTCTGGACAGAGCTGTTTGAGCCTGACCACTGAGAGCTCGGACTGACCCAAGGACAGAGATGGAGCCTGTATGGCTACAGTCTTTGGCTGGAGCAACACAACTTTTATAATGTGTGTGAATGTGTGTTCCAGATCCGGCTCTTTCTCTCTATAACTCTTTTAGACAGAAATAATGAGTTGGTTATATTTTTCCATCTTTGCTGAGCATAAGATTTGTCCAGAGTTAAATAAAAGCCTCTCCCATATAGAGAAATACCCTACTATATTGACACACATCTGCATCTGGACATAGGCCTATGCAGTTGCATCACTAGGAGTGCAAAATATCCAGGGCTTTAGCCCTGCAGACAGTGTTACCACAGTTACCTTGAAAAAGTAATCTGATTACTGATTACTCCTTTAAACTCATTTGAGGCTTGATAGTACTTTGTCGCCAGCACAGAGTGTACAACAACCTTAACATTCTCATCTTTAGCTGACAAACTCAAAATAATGTCTGTATTTCCAGCTAGAAAACATGCATCTCTCTCCTCCCTCCATTGTTATTTGTGTTTGTGTCGCTGCGTGGTGTTACACTTGAGTTGTCCTCGTGCTGAAAAAGTGACTTGTCGCAGACGTGACGTCACTCCCCGAGACGCCCCGAGATTTTTTTTTAATAAGGAGAATGACAAAAATAACAGTGACGCACAGTGACTTGAATAATATATCCACCGTAAACATTAGTGCATGCTACTGCTAACACAAGGAGCTTCCTCTTCCTGAGAGTGAGGTAGCAGGCAGGGCTCTCCAAGTGGACGTTGACAGACAGAGCTCATTAGCATTTAAAGGTGCAGGCACAGAAACAGACTGCTCTGAATAGAGCTCTGTAGAGCGACTTTTAGACAGCTGAAGTTCAGGACCACAGACGGGTTTTGGGCAATGCATATCGAATACAGAGCTGTTGGACCTCTGACAGCTGTGTGAAATTGATGAAAAACAGTATAATATGGGACCTTTAAGAACTCCTCCTCTCCGTCCTCTTTAAGACAGCAACATTTTCCTCCTTCTTTTCAGACATTCATGTTAAATGTGCAGTGTCTGTGCCCTCTGAGCCAGCTTTTACATTTCTTCTCCTGACTACAGACACCCTTAACAGCCATTAGTTCAATTATTTTTTTAATGCCATTATCTCGAAATCACCACTTCATTATTACATTATCTTGAGATAAAAATAATAACAGATTGATTCAGCTCGTTATCTTGAGAAAACAAGCTTCGTTATCCTGTGAGAAAAAGATAAGTTAACCAGTTATCACAAGAAGGCAAAAGGGCTTTCCCTCTTATTACTTAAAGCCTAATATTTATGAGATCAGCAGTGCTGTGTCAACATGCATACATGGCATAAAGTGTAGCAGCTGATTTAAAGTGAAAAGGTCAGATCAAGGAGTGCCCTTTATTAATCTATGCACCAGTCTGCACATTCATCTTAATTGTGCTTCATTAGGCATGCAATTGAGACAACCACCAGTGTGGGCGGTTTATTTTACCTCAGCCAATGGGAGGCTGTAAACCTACTACACATTAGATTTTGATTTGATCAATGTGTGGAGGACTATTTTTTCTTTCTGCCCTGATTACACAGAGTGGAACATCAGAGCATTTTATAGTTGCTTACACTGTTCTCAAATCTGTAGCAGACTCATACCATTGAGTGTCTCACTCTTAGAAGTAAGATCTTAAGCCCAAGCCCGAGTCCGAGCCCGACCCGACCCGAATTTTGGGCCGGGTCGGGCCTAAAATGTCAATCATTACGTTCGGGTCGGGTCAGGCCGGGCTTCTCTCTCGCTGACTTTTTTAAAAAAAATAAATATATGTTTATAAAAATGTATACTAAAACGATGTGTAACGCTAACATCACAGTGCGCTGAGGCGTTTCGAGGCCGTGAGTAGTTTTGGCCACGAGAGACCGTGGTCCGCAAAAAAACAGAAGTCGCCTCATCACAACACGTACTGTACTAAACTCTTGCAATGACAATTCAAAGAACTCTTTCCTGTCTCTGTCTATTATCCACCCGTCATTGTTCTTCTTTGTCTCTCTGCCTCTCTCTCTTAAAGTGCCGCGCTAGATTCTTAAGGACGTACTGCTGCTGTGGTTTATGGCCCAATTTTCAACCCGTCAAAATGACGGACGGCCTTAAATTTTTCCCGTCAACTCTTAAAAAAATCCGTCAATGATGGAAAATTGTCGGTTAATGTAACCTCTGCAGACACAGAAATATAAAAGACGTAAATGTTTATACAGTCTTGTTTAACTTAGATTTCGTTACAAAAGACAGGCTTTAATTTGTTATCATAAATCACCCCTCCTCCTCCCGAGTCCTCACAAATAAAATATGAAATTTCGGGTTTGCTTCGGGCTCGGGCCTGCAAATCAAGTTAATTGGTCGGGCTCGGGCTGGGTCGGGCTTTAATACCCGCGGGCCTGGGTCGGGTCGGGCTGGATTTTTTAGGCCCGATCTTACCTCTACTCACTCTTAAGCATCCATGTAGGACAAGCACTACATTACAGTACTATTGTTATGCCTATAACTTACAGTTGTCATAATGTAAATGCCCTCAATCAAATAAACAAGTAAAACATTTGAATGGCTAATGTTGATAAAATGTTTATATGATTTTCTTTGAAACTCTCAAACTAACCGCACAGTGTATGTATGTAGCGGTTGATTCTGAAAGTCATGAACTCATTATAAATGATCTCATTATCTCAAGGAATTAATATCTTGTGATTGTGACCAAAAAAAAAAAAAAAAAAAAACGTTTCTGTACCTGACAGTTACAATGTCTATTCACATTTTAAACAGGTTTTAGGTGAGTTTCCTTATCCGTGATCTCTGGGAAATATCAGCAAGATATCAAAGTGGAGATGATATGTTGTTGGTCAGCTATGACTCATGAAATCTCATCCCAACTGTTTTACTAAGGAAAATTTTTAAAGATAATGGGTAAGCGACAACTTTTACCAATTACATATTGTACTGTAGTTCCTTCCAAAAAGCTTAAACAGAAGAAAGAAAGAAAGAAAGAAAGAAAGAAAGAAAGAAAGAAAGAAAGAAAGAAAGGAGACAATTGCAAATAAAGAAAATCACAAATAATACTTCTTTACTTCCAGTGTTTCCATTGGATTTTACATAATTTAATTCGTAGTTTCTCCCAACACCCTCATCCTCATTCTGGGTGATATTACATTCTGGTGGAGACATACTAGAAATAATATTGGATAAATAAATACTGAAATGGGAACTTATTACTTATAAATTCTGCAAACAGCACATAGGACATGTCCTCAGTCCTATAGCCACAGCCACAGGGGAACTAAAGAGGTGAGAAAATGTGTGGTTTTTTAAAGAGGTAAAAGCTAGGACTTTCTCAGTGATGTAGAAAAACTTCTTAACGGCTCTGACACAGCTCACTCCCTGTATTTATGTACCTCACCTTCTACACTGTAATTGCTAGACAACAGGTCTGACATATACAGCAGTGATGTGGTTCCTTACCTTGAACTGAGCCAGGTCACTGGTCGATGAGGGCCTTCCCAGTACATGGCCGCTAACAAGCGTGTGCTGACACAGCAGGACCAGCAGGCCCCACAGGACCGCAGTCCTCATGTTATCCTTCTGCTGTTACTACGGCTACAGCCTGCAGTGTAAAGCTTTATATACATGCCATCACAGACACATGGACACGCACACACTCACTATGCCACAGACAGTCGGTGTCAGTGGCGCATCATTTTCTAGATTTCTTCAAGTGCATTCTGACACCTCTGCTTGATAAGGCAACTGGTCAGATGTCCCTTCAAGTGGTGCTTGGTGGTAGGTGATGTCTGTGTGTGTGTGTGTGTGTGTGTGTGTGTGCGTGTGTGTGTGCATGCGTGTTTGTGTGTGTGTGTGTGTGTGTGTGTGTGTGTGTGTGTGTGTACAGTAGCCTGTATGTGTCTGTGCATCATCAGGCTAAGCAGATAGCAGGGGCATATCCTGAGAAGCCATCTTGAGGCTGTGAGCTCAGATGTGGTGTGTAATGACAGGAATGCAGCATTCACTATGCAAAATATTTAACACTGTCTACACTCCTGAAAAATACCATAGTAGGTTAAAACTGCTGCACCTGGGATAGACAGAGGTTACAGGCCCACATGATAATAAAATGTGAGCTGGTCAGCCAAAGACATCACTAGAACTATAATAATATGCAAAAGGTCACTCTGAGAAACCTATGTTGTTGGGTAATTAATTGGCATGTTGAAGCCAGTAAGATATGCTGATAACTGGACACAGCATCAGAGGTGGAGCCCAATTCATTCCTGTGAAAGAAACATATTTTTGGGGCTTGTGCATCATGTGACATTATAATACATGCATGTATGTTGTATGCTATGTATGTCTATTTTCCTCAGTAGTATCATTCAGCTCACCAGCAACGTGAGATAGGCCACTAGATTTAGAATATACCAATGTGGTTCAATTGTGAACCAATTTACACTGAATCACGTCAAGTCTTCTGCCCAACTTTTATCACATGTTGTGGGCTGATTCAGAGAAAATAGATATGTAAATAGAGCTGAGTGATAATATTCTTGAAAATCAAGATTTCAAAAGAAAATCTATAGGTATAGAACTGGGAGATGATGGGGGTGCACACTAAAACCCTTGGCAAAGTTGTGCATCTGCAAATATCTGAAAAATGATTTTTTTCCGGAACCAAGAACTTTGTCCACACAAAGCTCTTTCAGTGTTTGGATACCCAGGTCATGCCACACAAAAAACAGAATCAGAGGGACAGAAATAGGTGCCCCCAGAGGCCCAAAATGTTGTCTTAATTGTCTCCATATTTGGAAGGAGGATTTTACTACAATATTTTTTGTGTAGCAGCCAATAGGATAGTTTAGAGGGGAGTATAAAATAGCAGAGAGCAAGCTGGGAGTGCATGATACTGATTCTTGTTGTTGCCATTCTGGCGTTGTGGACATTTCTGACTCCAAGAGGAGCCTAGAAACTGGGCCACAGAGCACTGCCAGACCATGACAAGCAGGCATTGGTTTCACTCCACTTAGATGAAGAAGTAGGCTAGTTTGAAGAACATTATTGTCCATTATGATCTTAGAAGAGTCTCGACATCTGCAGGACAACTCTTGTCCTTGTGTTCCCCACATCTATGTCTGTCTCTCAGTCTCATGTTAGACACATAGACATTGGACAACTAACAACAGGACAAATGTTTGACTGTAACACTTATTTCCATTAGCAGACATTGGGTTTCTAGTGTTGATACGAGGCTCTCACCCTAGGCTCATAATTAGCCAGAATGTTTCAGCTCTGACAATTAAAGTCTGAGATGGATGAAGATTCAGAACCAATGCCCAGTATAGTGGCAATCTAACCACAAAACTGCCACTTGAGGGAATTTGAAGTCATTTTCAACTTGTCATTGTGCAAAAGATGAGGTCTGCCATGACATATACGTTTTACCGTTTATTTTATGCAGAGAGAAATTATTTATGGAAAACCAGCTGTGTTGAATGAATTAACTGAAACCAACATGTAAATATGAATGAAAACTGAAAAGCATAATATTCAGATAAAATAGAAAACATCTCGGATGAACACACACACACGGTTGAAGTGTGGCCTCCCCCTCCACTGGTGCACAGGTGGACCAGCAAAACACCTATTTACATGAATCACCAAAAACATTCACAGCATAACATATTCACACATCAAAATTGGCTACAACACCCAGAATTCAATTGCACTTCCCATCAGGCAGGATTGAACTGTTTTGTGCACTCTCCATGGTGCTGAAAACTTTCACTCCAAGATCCATACAGGTTATTTCTGTAACATGACATGTCTGGTATCAGTAAAAATTCAGCTTAAACAAATGTGATGAGGTTGTAATTTCAGTCATACTTATCTTGAAAAATTACAGAACATCTTGAATGCACCTGCTTGTTGTTGATTTAGAATGGCTACTTCATCAATATCATGTATATCAGATGTGTTTTCATCATCTCTGTCTTGTCCTTATCTACTCCCACATTTTCTACCCAGGGGAGCACTAACAGGTCATTATGTATTGTGACATTCATTCGATGTGTTATGACCTTGCCGGGTAATGGTCATTATGATTTAAAAACATTGTCAGGCAATGTTTGGAAACAACCATAATTTAGATCTAAATCTGCCATTTCTTGTGTTATTTACCTGGAATGCTCCAGTAATATTATCAGTCAGCTGTCACTATGCTGAATGTAGGAAGTGAGCTTTTTTTTTTTGTCTCATTGGAGGTCAATTGAGGAATATTGCATGATAGCGTCATTGTTTTGATTCAAATTGCAATCTTTCACATATGTAAATGCAGTGGTCTGTTGCTCTTCAAATTTTGCTGCATTCTTCTTCTTTTAGTTATTTTTCACCATTATTACTGTCACATATATAGGAAACACACCTTTTGGAACAAAGGCAGCAGGCTTTGAGATTACTACCACCCATGGCATCTTTCAGCCATCCAATTTGACCAGTCAGACTGCTCCGGGAGGGGATGAAAGGCGTCCAGGAAGGTAGCCATGCTAATATAACTTGGATTTAAGGCTGCTTTCATCATTGATGCTTGGTGCTAAAATGCTGCCAGTTAATGGAAGTGTTTATCTGATGTTGAACTTTTACGTAACTGCTGCTTACATCCACCCCCATGTAAATACAATTTTGTATTACATAATCACCTAATGTATGTATGAAGGAGTTTACAAATGTTTCTTTTGTATGCAGCCCTGTGTTATTAAATGACAAATAAATCACCTTGAACCTCAAGAACACTCAGTTTACTGATTTGCAGTTGTAAACATTTATTCAAACTTTTAACAGTACTTAAAGAACAGTCGTACATCATTTTAAATAAATATGTTTTTAAGCCACAAACAATACTCAATAAATATTACTAAATAAATAGCACTCAAATAAAAATATCTTTCGGTAGAGACGTTGCAGTTCCAGAATTTAGATGGTAAGACTTCATCTTTACTTTGCATCTGTAAGAGAACAAGAAAACAACATTAATTCTGCCATCAGGACTATTGATATTTTAAAATTCATGTCATTATCTTTATGAGGTGAACCTACGCTACACTATCCTTGAAGTTTATTAAACATTTCTACAAGGCTCTAGTTTAATCAGAGCACGAGTCAAATATTTTTTTCTTGTTGACTGTTATAATGATTTATTGTTATATCTGTGGCCCAAACAAAATTGTGAGCACTTAACCTTGAGTGGAGTTACTTCAACTTACTGTATTTGCCGACAGTGTTGCACCCAAGAGAGCTCATGGAGCCTATCCTATCCATCCGTCGACCGAAGCAGCCTGAAGATCTCCTGGATGAATCATTGCGGACGTTCTTGAGGTTCTTGGCTGAGAAATACTCCCTGATTGCTGCCTCATCAAGTCCAGTTTGGGGCTGCTGTCCATCTACATCCTCTATATTCAGGCTGTCCAGACCGCCCCTCTCTGCAGGGAGTCTTTGGTCCACCTCAGTCTGCTGTGAGATTGACTCATCAAGTCTGTGAAGGATCACCTGAAACATCCACAAAGGCACATGTTACAAGTTTTATACATCTTAAAAAGGATAAACATTTACAGGCAGGACCCTTAAACGTTTCTGGTAGTGCTTTGAAGCATTATTTTATCATTACTTATTCATTACACTCATTATTATTCACTGAGAGCACCAATTTAACTTCAATGAGCACACATCACAGTCCCATTAAATGGTATGAGACATTTATACAGTCCCAGATGGGGGAAGATAAAATGAAACTGTTCTGCTCCGCTGCTGCAGACTGGATCCATGGTGGAGCCGTTTCAATATTGATTATTGGGGCCTCACCTTTAAGATGTCCATGTCAGCGTCAGTCAAGCCGGTGCTGACGGGATATGTACTGATGAGCTGCAGGTTTAAGATGAGGAGGAGGCCACAGAGGGGAATGGAAGACAGATGCATGTTTCTCTGTGAGATCCTGTTGGCTGTATCACTGGATAGATGGATGGCTGCTCTTTGGCTTCTTGTCCTTAGATCTGTTTAGATGCTGGAGCCTACAGCAGCAACCTCTGCTCTTTTATACTTGGGCTCAACACACATAGGTATGCCTGGAATTTCAGTGGCATTCCTGACACCTGATTCTGATAACAGGGGCTGTCGGAAACTGCTCCTTTTAAAGCCTTGTCTCTTAGATATGGAGCATGCTACTTTGTCTTAGAAAGATACTCCACCCTCTCCTACACGGGACATTGTTGTCATTGAGCTACGGGAAGTTGTAAACTAAAAGACAGTGTGACCGTGTTACTAAATTGAGTGGTGTACGTGATTGTGGCAGAGTGGTCTGCAGAGATCAACCTTCAGTGGGAGAAACCAAACCATGTGATTGGTATTGCATGTATTGCTTGTATGATGAGCCCACAGAGAATTATTTACCTCAGAAATTATATAAGCTGACTGCATTACTTGAGGTTACAACAAGTCAGAATACCGATTCCAGCCAGGTTCACCAATATTAGTTATTGTCACCAATGCCATTTGCTAAAAACACATACATGGTATTCTGCACATAAAAACATCAGAGCAACATGTCTTCAGATTAGCCTAAAACTGATTTAAGGTTACACAAATAAGAAGGTACTAATAAACAGTCAATTCTACAGCTTTAACAGCTGTTGATAAGCAGACTGGCCATTTGGATTCAGAGGTTGGTGTAAGCAAGGTGCGTCCATTTTTCCAAGTCAGAAATCCAACTTCAGGTGTTTAGTTGAAATTGAGAACTGGGCAGTCGGTCTCAATCTGAGTTTGAACTTCCAAATTTTATTGGAACTTGCCATGATCACAGACTCTGCTGCTCTCCTCAGCTCCACTCAGCCTTTTTGCATCTTTCAGCCACTTGTGTTGGTTTTATGGTCCACAACTTTGTTTACTGTACCAGTTCAGTCAGCCAGCCAATTGTGCTACAGGTAGAACAGCTAGGGCATGTGCTTATTAATTAGGACTGACCAGTGCTAGGACCTATTGAATCTGCTCGGATTATTATTATTTTTCTTCCACAAATTTAAGCCCAGTGTTGAAGGTCTGAACATATCCCAAAGCTCACCAAACTTGAAATATGGTCACATCTGGACAAAATTGCGAAATGGCAGCGTCAACATCACATAAAGTCAGTATCATCCTCAGACCTTGAAGATGAAAAGTTATCAAAAGCTTTTGCCTACATCATACCTGGTGGGCGTGGTGGTGTGGTCAATTCGCCAAGCAGGAAGTCCTTAAAACATCAACATACAATTTCCCATCTACACCAAATTGGTCACACATGTGGCGGGTGTCACCCTGAATACGTCTATGCACCAACTCTGTGTCATATCCATAGCTCCCCCCACTGGACACGGGAAATCAGATAAACAACATCAGATTTACATGACATTTACTGCTTGTTTCTACACATCATACAATACAACTTGACATGCAAGCAACAGGTGAGCGCATTTTATTAGTTTTATAAATAAAAAATGACTAATTAAGAACATTTTTAAGAATCTTCAATTATGTGGAGAGAAACAAGCTTCAGGCACTCATAAAAAACTTTATTCAAAACATGGGTATAAACCTTGTGGAGGGAACAAAATGGTGGACAATGATCAAGCAAACATTTTAGAAACTTGGCAAGCAGCGTCTTCCAATCCTGACTGAGTGAAAGCAAGTGATGATATCACTGAATCCCATTTTGAAGATGACATGTCTCCCCAAGTGTTAAAGAACATCCTGCTTACAAACATCAAAATACATCCATCACATGAACACATTTCAAAAAGAACCAATCCATTATTTCTATTATGTGACCCTCTATATAATTGTAATGCATCTCTTTATCTCTGCATCTCTCTCTGCATCATTATGTCCCTGCTTTTCTTTTTTTTTTCAATTTAATTTTTATTGATTTTTCAAATTTTGTATACATATACCTCTCATCCTACAAAACAGAGAACAGACAAAGCCACACTAAAAAGCAAAAAAAAACAAAAACAAAAAAAAAACAGAAAAAAACCCCCAAAACAAAACAAAAAACAAAAAAACAAAAAAACAAAAAAAGCAAAAAAAACAAAAACAAAAAAAACCCAAATACACAAGACAGTCCCGTTGGGAGTTGCATTTCTTCCTGTTCATTCAATGGTTCTCTCAATTTCATCCTCTGTAGCTAATGTTCGTTCAATAGTCTTTGTCGCTGATCCTGGTCCTGAAAAATGTCCATTTCAGCCATTTGTCCTCCAGTTGTGTTTCTTGTAATCTTAGGCGATGTGTTAATTTTCCCATCACATAGATTTCTTCTATTATCTCCATCCAGTTTTCCTGGGTTGGAAGGTCCGCTCTACCCCATTTTCTTGTGATAGCTTTTTACCAGCTATTAACAGTATTTTTACCAGATATCTATCCCCTGCATGGACATTTTCTTCGGTGAAATTACACAGATAGAGTACCTTACAACACAAAGGAATCTTATATCTCAACACCTCTTGCAAGATTTTATGAACCATCTTCCAAAACAGTTGTACCTTATCACAGTTCCAAAATACATGTGAATGGTCTGAACTTAATGCTCCACATTCTCTCCAGCATGGTAGATTCACACTCAAATACTTACTCTTGACCTTGGGCGTGATGAAGAATCTGACCAAATTTTTCCAAGAGAACTCCCTCCACGTCCGTGAACTGGTGGTTGTTTGATGCATTTTCTACATATTTAACCAATCTTTGTCCGAAATTTCTATATTTAACTCTGACTCCCACTTTTCTTTTATATAGTTAGTTGTATTCTTGTTTAATGTCAATTTTTGGTACAGTGCTGATATCATTTTAATTTTGGTGTCCTTATAAATACTAATTATTGTTTGTATCACACCATTCACTCTACACTCCATCCTGATTTCTTTCCTGTAGTAATCTCTTAGTTGTATGTTGTAAAGTCAGAGTCAGTCATAAATATGCTTAACCCTTTGAAACTTTTTAGATGTGGAGAGTGAAAAGAATGTAAATGGAGGAGAACATTACAATCTGTGTCTTTGCAAAATAAAGTGGTATGTAAATTGTTGTCATTACTTTTACAAATGAAAAATTCCTCAAATATTATTTTGAGATATAACATATTAGGATGGCTTGAAACATTTTTTTCGTGTAAATTAAATTTGCTGTCAGCCTGTAAATGAATACCTGTGAACTCTCCTGTTCTGTTTCAGTCATAACCTCATTTTGCAGCTGAATTGTAGTCACTGCACTTTGGCATTGTAGGGCAGAGCTGTTTTCAAAGAATACTCCATGATAAACCCACTGTATACTACCTGCTAAACAGCAAAAAGCAGATGAACACAGTGGTGCATTTAGCAGCTTAAAGAGCCAGATTTAGTAAATGAATGCAGGTTTATATTACGTTGCAGTGAAGCCTGTCGGCATCTATTCAGCTGCTCTAGCAGCATGGCTCCAGGAATATCACTGTCAGTCCATGCATTAGTCTATTGCAATTGTGCCAGATTATAAACCAGGACATGCAGATGGGCCAGTTGTTCAGTTGTTTAAATATGTATAATTATAAACTAAAGCAGGATGCGTTCCTTTATTAGTTGAGAAATGCTCCCACTTCTTAAATGAACAGCTCACCCAAAGATAAAAATTCAGTCATCGTCTACTGACCATGATGCTGATGGAAATGTTAGGAAAAAATCTTGTTGAAACAAATTGACTCCAAGGTGTAATCCAAATCTCCAGAAGCCCTGAGATCCCAAACTGATTTGAAAATATGTTATTTACACCCTTTAAGTGCAGTTGAGCTCATGCACCTCTTCAAACCAGGCGTGTCCTAATACATAGAGTTCAGCAGTGACAGTGTAGATTTCAGATTTTAAAATGGTGTAAATAACATCTTTTCATATCAGTCTGGGATCTCAGGGCTTTTGGATTGGATTCCAGCAGACCAGCTCTATGGAGCCATCTGACGTTTTGCTGCAATGCTGCAATGCTGTTTGTCTGTTTTAAGCTCCTGAGATGTTTTCTAGAAATCATCATCCCCATCAGCATGGGGGAGGAGATGGTGACTGAGTTTTACTTTTATGGTGAACCAAAAGGTAATTCAACTATTTAAAACCCTCATGGCTTAGTAGAAAAATGTTGCAAATCTTGACATTTAAGAAATAGAAGCAGTTTGCCTTTCATTATCCTAGTACAACTTGGCATGGAATTCAGTCAAATCAAATTGAAAATACCTTGAATTTATTTAAATTACTGTTTCTGGGTTAGGGTTAGGGTTAGAAAATTTAAAACATTTCAATAAAATGTGTTCCCATCTACCACACAGGTTTATTTAATGTGCACTGTATGACGATAGTCCCTCTGAAAAAGGTGTGGCCAGCAAAGAAATTCAGACTCAGTAATTATGCAAAATAATTATTTTACTACAATACATTCTATTACAAGGCAACTCTATCCAACAATTAAATTAAATCAATTAAATAATAATAAATACATTTACAATCATTTAATATTCAACAGCTCACATGTGAAAAAGGGAATCACAGTTCTGCATGAGAAACAAGGACAGACTGAAGTAAGCATCCTTTAATGTGCCAGTCAGGGCTGTGTGACGGTGAGGAGCTATGCTGTTGGATGTGGTCACAGTGTAGCGTCATCCATTCCTGTTGACAGAACAAAGTCACATTACTACACCAGGTTAGAAAGCAGTTTGATACAGTTTTCTGTCACTGGCTGTAATTGGAGCTGTTGCACATCTGCCTTGAACCAATGAGCCACTTCAACTTCAGCTGCTGCCCAGCAGATATTCAGTGACACCCTGATCAATGATCTACAACAGCTGCTACAATTATATTTAATGCCAGTGGCATGTGGTTGGGTTTCTTTGAATTGCTTAATCTTAATTGCCTAACCTGCCCAAAGTTATGCCTGCCTTCTGCCTTCTGCCTTCATGCGTTGGTCGTGTGCGTGTGTGCTGCATTATGTTTAACCTGAATGAAGAAAAAAAGTGGTCATATACGCATACTATTTCAACCAGGCCTAATGTTATTATATTATATTATATTATATTATATTATATTATATTATATTATATTATATTATATTATATTATTAGCCCTGCGATAGACTGGCAACCTGTCCAGGGTGTCCCCTGCCTTCGCCCTAAGTCAGCTGGGATAGGCTCCAGCCCCCCCCCGCGACCCTGCAGAGGATTAAGCGGCGTACATATAATGTGTACAGATGATGGATGGATGGATGGATATTATATTATATTATATTATAGTACTCTGTGTTCATGTGGCTAGTAACGTAGTAGTATTTAAATGTGACCCATAATTATCTGAGCCTATATATATATATATATATATATATATATATATATATATATATATATATATATATATATATATATATATATATATATATATATGTGTGTGTGTGTGTTATGTTGAATCGATTTAAAAGCCAGAACATATTTGAAAATACAGCAACATCTGTCCCGCATTTCATCAACGCTTTGAGTTTCAAAACAAATTCATGTATTATTTCATCTCATCAGAAGACCGTAGAAACTCAGATGGAACCGTTTTGGTTTTTTTTGTTTGTTTGTTTTTTGTTTGTTTGCCCCCCCGTGTTGAAGTTATCGAAAACGAACGTATACACGCTGATATGCTCCCCGGCTGTCCTCCTCTTCCTACCTTCAGCATCCCAGCCCGCTGAAGGAGCCGATCCTCTCCAGGCGCACACCAAAGCAGCTCCTCAGCCCGCCCTTCTTGTAGCGACTCCAAGAACGCTTCGACGTCCTCATGAGGTCTCTTAAGAGACTTGCGAGAACGTTTTCTTTAGCCGCCGGCGGGTCGGAGGGGCTGCTGTGGTCGGAGGAGCTCCAGGGATCCTGCTCTGGAGCTCCGAACACCGACTTGTCTCTTTTCACCTCCATCTCCTCGGAGGACGGGTAGTACTGCGCTGTGTTGATCTCCTCCAGCAGCTGCTTCAAATTCTGCACACACACAAGTTGAAAGTCAGTTACAATGGACAGTAATTCACTCTGTTTTCCAGCGCAGTTCAGCTCCTCACAGTCAGAAAATCTCCTCATCTACAGTACAGTCACCTCTCGTACAGCCTGTTAAACATTACATCCACTCTGTCGTCAAACAAACTCAAACATCGTCCTTCTCCGCCTGTTGACAGCTTTCCTGTCACAGTAGTTTCTGGTGTGATCAAACAGCATGGCAGACCTAACAGACTTACCTGGAGGTCAGAAACTGGTTTGGCCCTTACGAAATGAAGCAGCAGAAGCAGAGACAAGCAGCAAACGGAGATATTTGCGTTCATTCTATATTGCAGTTTGGATATCTTGTTCTGTAAAGACTCGCTGCTGTGGCTCAGTCGTCTCCCGCTTGTCCGGCTCTGTGACGCTGGCCAGGTGCCCCTTTATACACGACCTGATTCCGTCACAAGGCCCGGGAAATTAATGAGGTGTGACTAATGGCCCCACACGTGGGAGTACAGGCTAACTTGAACATAGAGACTGAAGTGTCGAAGCTGTCCAACAGTATGAGTTAAGACTGAAGTCACTGAGGTTTTACTGGTTTCATTAGAGTAACTATTTCTTCTAAAGAAAAAACAAAACCTGTAACTATAACCCCTCAGCACTTGGTTTCCATGCCCTTGTCATTTGACAGTTCTCCCACTGAATACAATACAATAAAAACACACACATACATATCCAGTCTTCATTGTCTCTCCACAGAATTACAGGTCACTCACAGTTTTCCCTGAAGATGTTGATATTAGATTCTCCTGTCTGAGCGGGGTCAGTGGTTAATGTCACTCAGACCTGAGACCTTTTTTGTTTTGCTAATTGTTTTGTTGTCCCTTCAACTGCAGCTGTATAAAAAAGGTACATTTTTGAAGCTGCCTTGCCAAGAAAATTGCTCTACCTGCCATCCTCTTTTAGTTTATAGTGAATGAGATTCTCTTGTGCAGAACCCCAGGGAAATGTCCAACACTGTTTTGAAAATAACTTCTTTCTACAATATCACTGCATGGCAGCAATGGTTCATTAGTCCAGACCTGCTCCAATTGGAGAGTGTCATGAGTGTTATGTTACTTGTCTTAATTGACTTAATTAATTAATTAACACACTGAAGTATACTGCATAAGGGCTGGGTGATCTACATCCAAACTGACCTCTTAAACACTGAATTTCACATCTCTTTGTAAGGGTACTCACCTACCTATACACCTTATGTCAGTGTCAGCCCTGGTTTTACTGTGCACCTTGGATTACTAGCTGTATCAAGGGAAGAAAATGCCTCTGTTAATAGAAATACAAATGACAAAACAGAAGTATTTATTCCAAGTCAATAATAAAACCTTCACTGTTTGGTTTTAGCACTTCAAATTGTATATTGACTATAAATCGATAAAATATTGAATTTTCAAAACTGATTTTGAAACCTAAAAGGATTCTTCCACATTTGTTCGTTCCAGCTTCCTTCACTTTTTGTGCTAACTGAGGCTGAGCATAAACAGCACCTATCTCTAAAGTGAGTCAAAATGCTTTGTATGCTTCCTGCATTATTGTGTAAACATGTTACAGGTTGTCAGAACCAACCACTGCTGTAATTCGTCTGTCTCTTAGCAATCACAAGGTGGAGGTGGTGAAAATTAGCCACTATCCAGACATGTACCAGGGGTAAATGATGAGCGATTAGCCTTGGACCCTGCGAAGCTGAGCGCACTGTGGAGGTGGATAGCAGCTAATTGACATCTCACCAGCTTCTCAACTGGAGAGCTATCCAATGAAATTGACTCCAGCCTCCGGGCAGCTGTGAGTGTTTCACTTGTTTTTTTATGGAAAGAATCTGAGCTCTGTTAATTCTATCACAGAGACAGAAGTGATCCTGTCAGACAGATGTGATACTGATGGCAGAGGCAGTACTTTCAGTGAATTGTTGTCAAAATGTCCATCAGATCATAACGAATGAGCTGTGAAAGAGGAAGTATCAATACCACTCTGTAAAAGCCGAGAAATATTGAGTATCAAACATAAAAGTGCTCAGGGATTTTGCGGGAGGCCGAGGTCGTGCCTCCGATTCTGAATGAGTGTCCATTATAGTGAATGGGAGAGATATTGGACAAGTAGAGAGCATGGCAGAAGTGTTGGTGGAACCAGAAATGAATAATGCCACCTGTCTGTACTTGGATATGAAGAGAGGGTCTTCCAAGGTTGCCCTCTGAGATTTCCGCAATTGCAAGTTCAATCAGGAGAGACTCCTGAATGAAGTTCGGAAATTGTTTGTTACAACAGATGATACGTGATAATTTCTTGACAATAAATCTTTGGTCCTAAGACTCTACAGTGAGATTTTGTGATTGAAGCATGAGCAGCGGCACAAAGACACTCCCATCCATGGAATCAAGACACTTGGTGGTGGTGAACAACTATGACTCTTCTGAGACAGATGAGCTGATGAAATGATGAAGTTGATGTATCTATTAAGACTACACAATGATGTGGCGGTGGAGGGTGTGCAAAACAGCAGCATAAATAAACTAAAGGCACAGAGATGATCATATTTTAAAAAGACAGCTGCAAGATAACAGGCTAACAGTGAAGGTGTGTCGCTTTGCTATTGGATAGATAGCTGATATCAATAGACAGCCCCAGATAGTGACAGGCAATTATGAGTGAACATGAGTGAGTGGGGTTAATGAGGGGAAGATGAGAGATAAAGTGATGACTAAGCCTGTGAAAGTATAGTCTTCCTGTCTTCCTTCTTTTGGTGGTCTATGGCGCTCGGTCTAAAGTCTGGTGTGTGCAGGCCGAGTCCTGGCCCATTTTGCTTGTTAAACGGCAGATAATTTGGGCACAAAGTGCAGCGCACAGCACAAAGGGGTTGTAATTAGACTCTGAATTAGTCATGGGTGTGTTTTGGGCGGAACATTTACTAAACCAATTCGAGTGGTGTCTTCCATTCTCTGTGCAAGCCAAGTGTACCAGGACATATTAAACAGTGGCACTCATTTTCAGTGAGGGACAGAGATGTGGTCCTCAGCTGCTGAACCCTCTGCCCTGTTGTTTCACAATCATCTCTGCCATCCACAACTCTTTTAGACTGCATTTGAAAAAGTACACTGATATATATACACTGCGTCCGTGCGTCAGGTGCGATGGTCATAAAAAGCCAACGGAGGGTGAGAGGGTGTAATAGGTCTTTAATGAGGAAAATGTTAATGACATTACCTGCAGCGATCAAGATAGACTTAAGGCAGTAATAGCAAACAAATTTAAAGACTGACAACTGAATTGAAAATTACATGAGTGATTTATAAATTACAAGATTACCCTCTGCTGATCAGTCTATTGCATTTATCAATGGATTACAGTATATGACTAAATAAATGAATAAATGTGGGTGTTGTGGTTATTTTACAGTGCATCCACTGTAATTTGTCTAACAGTATAATACTGTTTTATGGATTAGAGTACATGACAGCAGGATAACTGGGTTATGGTAATTTAACAGCACATCTACCGTAATTTATATAACAGCATATTACTGTATTTTGGATCACAGTACAGTACAGTAGGAGAACTGTGGGTTATGGTAATTTTACATTATATGCCAGTGTGTTATAAAATCTGTTATTTATGCATTTGTATAAATCTTCACCAATTTAAAAACAAAGTATGCAGGCCTTCTGAAATACCCAGCCCTAGGCTACCACATTACAACAGCCAGTCAACATCCAAAAGTCCTACAGTCAACACACTAATGTCTTGCCTTCTAGTACTTAGAGTGGATCAACTTATTCAACTGATAACTAATTTCACTTAATAACTTATTTAACTTAATAACTTCTAATTCTAATAACTTCTTTAAGTGATACGTTTGAGAACCCTGGTATAGAACACAAGAGAATAAACATTGCTGTAGTTTATCACAAAGTGCTCATTTGTACAGCAGACTTTGTAAAATTAGTAACATTGAGAACATTTGTATTACAAAAATGAAAAGGTATTGCATTTCTATATTTGGAAGAAACTGTCTCCAATACAATCATTAGTGACAGGCTTTACTGAACTCATGAGCATAACATCAGATGTTGAATTAAGATACCATCTAGAACAGTGTAACAGTCTAGCTTGAAAACAAGTCTTTTGCATGTGAACAATAACAGTGGATGTGGAGAAAGAAAAGGGAGGAGAAAGAAAGAGCGAACAGTGAGTACTTCACAGCAGCGTTTGGCTGGTCTCCTTAGTCACCGATGACAAGTGCCTGTAGAGAAATAAATGAATAAAATTAGCAATACAACATCTCTGGTAAAATATAAAAATATGAAATACTAATAGGGGTAGGGAGAGAAAGGAACATAAAAATGAGGGGAGAGAAATGGGCCAGAGCAATAAACTGTTCAAGGGAGAGAAAAAATGGTAAAAGACAGGACAGAAAGCGAAAAGAAGAAAAAAGGAGAGAGGGTGGTTATTTATAGTTTAGGGAGAGTTACCTCTGGAAAACTCATGTGCAATCAAGTCAATGAAGTTAAATTAATAAATGATAAGATAATGACACATACATACACATACATACACATTTTGCAATAAAAAAAAAAACTTTATGAAGGTCAGCAACACCTACGGTTAATTGAGCTTAGCCCTATATAGCAACCTGAACTAATGAAACAGACCTAATGAAACATCTGAAATGTCAACAGTTCAATAATCATGCAGACAAAACAACACTGGACACAATTTTGGGAGATAATTTACTTTTTACTTTACCTGCTCTGCTTAACATGGACTTCTCTGGCTGGTATGATATCATGGAGCTGTGCTCTCCAAAGTTCAGGAATAGCCAGTGAGATTACATACTGTCACTCAAAAATGAGTAGTTTGAGGAGTTTGATCAGTGAGTAGCATGCTATGAGTCATGATCCACAAATGGCCTGTTGGAGATAAATCTAAAACTTGTCCATTTTCATCTGTAAATTTGATTAGCAAAGTATAGCTCACAAAACCCATCTAATTACATCTAAGATACAGTGCACACACAAGGTGTAAGATTGTAGTCACTGGTAATAATGCCACCTGGTCACCCTTCTTTTGATATTCTCAATTGGTCCTGGAAAAGAAGAGACTAGGACAAATGGACATCAGGGAAGGGGGAGGGGGGGGGCGGGGACAGTCATGTCAATTATTCCCCTATCCCTATATCATTCAAAAGATGTTTTGCCACACTTGGATGTTCTCACCAATTTAATGGTAGGCCTACGAAGCCTATGTGAAAGAATCAGAATGACACTGATGGCCATTAGGGCAACTGCAGACAGCGACCTGTTGCAGGAGCGAGCAGCCAGTGGCCAGACAGCATGGATCTGGCATTAGTTGCTTTCTAGCTGATAAAGTAATTTGCAAATGGCAACCTATCCAATTTATCAGCCTCGGGACGGCTCGGCGTCTGGATGGATTAGCGACATCATTGTGATGTGTTTGGTTGTGTCTTGGCTTGCATTGGCTTTTGTGAGGTAACTTAGCCTGCTTCCCTGAAGCTGGCATGGGTTTTGACATCTTATATAATAAACATCCCAAAAACATCCCAAGAATGTTACAGCTAAAACGTCCTTCCTTTGTTATTATATCACATTACAGGAACATTTTAGAAAAAATGTTTTGTGATTATAGGCCTTAATAATATCCTGAAAACATTTTCCGCATGTTGCTTTGACAGTGTTCTTCCTTTGTTATCCTATAACATTGAGGGAAAGTTTCATAAAAAAAAAAGACAAAAACAACTCTCGGTAATTGGAGGCCTTAAAAACATGCCAAAAACATTTTCAAAATGTTGCTTTGAGAATATTCTTTCTTTGCTATTTTGTAACGTTATGGGAGTGTCTTATAGAGGAACATTCTATAATCTGTTACCTTAACAACATCACCAAAACACCTTCAAATGTTGAACATTAGATAAAAACGTTTCTTTTAAAACATAATAAGAACTTGTAGGAAATGTTAGCCAATGTTGTGGGAATGTTCCCTGCTAGCTGGGTAACTGTCGAGGTTCAGCCTCAAAATCTCCTGAAGCCAGTCCCCAGCTCAAATGTGATCCTTAATCATTGTCTGACCTTTTTTAACCAAATTTTCTGCATTAATTTCACATCCAGCACGCCCAAACGTGTAAGATCTCTCCAAGTCAAACTTAAATGACCTAACATTATAAAACACACTAGAAAGATATTCTGTCTATGGTGTTCTTGGTTTAATGTAAGTGACTACTGCCCAATTATTTGCACTAGAAATGTGTTGGGGTACAACGGAAGGGCAGGTTCAGTTATGAGCATCAATAACTGTTAATAGAAATAATACTAATTAAAGCTGCAAGCAGCAATTAACAGGCCCTCACTCGACACATGTCAGGCTGTGGTGCCATCAGAGAGCGCACTCACTTGTTAGTTGCATGTCATGTTGTAGTGTTTGATGTGGAGAAATCAACCTATACATTTCATGTAAATGGGATGATGTTTGTCTGACTTCCTGTGTCAGTGGGTGGTGCTATGGATATGACACAGTATTGAAGCATAGACGTATTCAGGTTGACACCCTCTACGTGTGAGAAATTTGGTGTAGATGGGAAATAGTATGTTGAAGTACTTCCTACTTTATGGCAAAGCATCAAAATGGACGCATGCAACCTCCTGTTGGGCTAACGGTTTTGGTTCATGTACCATTTTTGTGCGTCTGGTCATGATACATATGCATACTAAATGTAATAAATTTATGTGTGTGTATCAACTGAGGATTCCTGCAGGGGGTGCTTTATAGTCCCCTGACCAAACCTACTCTCAATGATCTTTAATTATCTATTTTTTTGCCAGATGTGATGTATATTCTGAGTTAGGTGAGTTTTGGGGTATGTTCAGGCCTCAAAAACTGCGATCAATGTTGAGAATGAAAATAATGTTTCCTACAGATTCAATAGGTCTTTGCACTGGTCAGTCCTGCAGCCCTAATAATAAATAATCCGAACAGATTCAATAGGGTTTCGCACTGGTTAGTGCTAGGGCCCTAATTGTCAATATTAATTAATAATACACAGTACCATCCTGGAATCAGGGTCCAATAACCAGACCAGAAAAAACTTTCCTCACTTTAAATGTAAATAGTTAATATAACATGTATCCATTTGACATTAAAGGGACAGTGAAAGAAAATTAATCTGAGCACTGACCATCACAACAAGCTGTTACCAAGCCTATAGACAAATAATCACAGAAAACTGCACAATAAAATAATTTATACATTTTAGCAACTGATAAATAATCAATTATTCTTCAACCAACAAAAGTTAATTCGGCTACATTAGCTAAACTATAAAACTAAAGACAACCCAAGTAACAAGAAACACTCAAACAAGCATGTGGTGTGTGTGTGTGTGTGTGTGTGTGTGTGTGTGTGTGTGTGTGTGTGTGTGTGTGTGTGTGTGTGTGTGTGTGTGTGTGTGTATTGGTGTGTGCAATAAATAACTGAGAAAGGGAAAGATTCAATGGGAGTGTTCAAGATGGCCGACCTGGGCACGTCACATCCCAAGATGGTAAGTGGAGGTGATCGCACGAGGCTTGAAGAGAACAAAGGCTTGCAGGTGAAACAACACCTGCTGACCTAACATGTGCCTTCAATCACAGTGTGGTTTTTGGACAGAGATGAACTCTGAGGTTCCAAATTTGGTGTCCTTTTTCACCATGACACCTGTGTCTCAGAGAACCATGGCTTGGAGACAAAGTTAACCTCAAGAAATCTGTTCTACAGAAGTGTGCATGGGTGCAAGTAGGTTTGTGTATATGTGTTGGTTTGTAGAAAAAAAAGAAAAAGGGAAAAAGGGCACAGCAAGGAAGATGAAACATCTGGGGAGGGACATAGTATTCGCTTTTTCAATCACTCAGTGGCCGGTGAACAAACTCAGGCTGGTTCCTTGATAGAAATATAGTTTATTGCTCATTCATATGACGACAAAGCTTACAGTTATAGCCACAAAAATGGAGAGGTTCAAATCAGTGGGCCACAAACTCAAAAACAAATGTCGCTTAAAAGCCTAGAAGTACACGCTATAAAACTCTAGTATCTACTCAGTCACTATAAGCCTTGTGACTGCATTTGTGGCAGCTAGTGTGTGTCTGTCCATCCAGTTAATCCAGCTCATTTCCTCAGCATGGATGACTGCTGTTGGCTTGCTGCTAGCACGCTGATGGTGGCTCTTCTCGGCCTTGCAGCAGAAGCAGGGCCACTTCTTGCTGAGGGGAAGTCCTTGTTTCTGTGGGTTTGAAAGGCTGGGTTGCACAGTTTCTCTTCTGGATCTGGGACGTGTTTGATAACACAAAGCAATCTGTTCCTCGTCCAGTCAGGTAAATGACTGTGGCCTAGGTGTAATCCAAAAACTTTGTTGCTCTCATTTAGTAACAGCTCTGCAAGCGTATGCTGATGCTTCCAGCAACACATTACGATGGGACTGCTGTGCGGTGCACAGCTGTGCTTGGGCTCTTAGTCCATCTGGCTGTCATGCTGGAACTGATGGTGTGCATTCAGGTGTGCTTCCTGCCAGTAGGAGAGGGGAGATTCAAACCTGGGGACCTGTAGCAACCATGTGTTACTTACTGAACACGCTGGTGCACTCTTCCCTTTGTTTGCAGGCTTGCATAGAGGCTGCATGTAAGGCTTTGGTTTACATGGACTCTCTTGGTTCTTAGGACCATGTAGTGAAGTCCCAACAAATGTAAACTTTTAACTCATCTTCAGATAAGCATTCCAATATAGAAAAACAAGAACAATATGTAGCTCAACTACCTCATTGTTCACCAGAAATAAATCATGGGCTCTGGAAAGGTGCACAAAAGTTCTTTGTCACTGTCTTGCCTTAGACGGCTTAGGCAGAAAAGTAAAAACTGACTAGTATCTGCTTTCACTAAGTACTCTCTCCTATAATCCCAGTAAATTCCGAAAAATAGTCAAATCTTCCACTGAAAGCACTGGATTTTTTTTTTAACCTTCCTCTGTTGTAGACAGACAAACTCAGACAACTGACACTTATAAAAACTGCACTGCTTTTGATAATCATTTTCCAGCATCTGGTTTATTTGACAGTCTGGTGGTGTTACTGTTAGTTTAGAAGAACATCCTGTTCATTAATGTCAGTGCTGGAGTAACCAATTTCATTTGTGTAACATCTGTCTCCACTGAGATGGTAGTCGATGCCTTGTGCAATATTGATTCATAAAAATAAACAGGTGACAACAAACTATAATTATTTGCTCCAAACCTTATTTCTGAAATCACATTTTCAGTCTCAGCTTCATCTCCGGCATCACTCCTACAGTTTGGAAAACTGCCTTTGTTCATCCTATCCATATAGGTGGTAGCTCTTCCTATTTAATTAACTATCATCTAATTTGAAAACGATCCTTCTTATGAAAAAAAAATTGCATCATTCATCAATGAACAGTTAAAATAATTTTAATCCATGCACCCCATACTATCTCCATTTCAATGTGGTTTCAAACCTAAGCGCAGCACTATTTCTGCTACATCCCTAATTATTAATAATATAGTGTCAGCTTTAGACAAAAAAAACAAAAAAAACAAAAAAAAACACTGCTGCTTTTGGTATCAATTTAACCAATGCCTCTGACAGGGTAAAACATTCTCACAGTAGAAAACAGCTGTTTTTGGTTACAGAATTATATCTCCAACCGATTACTGTGTGTTAAATTAGGTAATGTCCAGTCCTCCTTTCTCCCCATTAGAGATCCACCACTTACATGAATTATAGTACCTCTTCATTACAAAAATGCAATTTCCATCTTTACCCTGATGATACTGTCTTTTAGCACAGATTTCATTTATTTACAAAGAAAATAACTGAAGCCATTTTCCTGTCTGTACTGGATTATGGGGATGTTATCTATGGGTGGGTTACCAGTTCTACTCTCAAACCACTAGATGCATTATATCAATCAGCACTGAGATTCATCGCTGGTGATAGTTATGTGACACACCACTGTCTACTGTATCAACTAACTGGCTCGCCTACTTTATCAGTAAGAGGGGTTTAACATTTTCATTTATTTGTGAATGTATTTTTACGAAAGCTTCCATCCTGTCTCCAGACTTGCTTTCTTAGAATGTTGGTTACCTGCTCACCAACACAGCTAAACTTGCATTTTCCAAAAAGTAATTCCAAGCTGGGAAAGACTTTTACAACTGTTGGAATTTTTGGAATGAAAAGATTTGACGTTTGATGATAGCTTGGATGACATAAGCCAGGGACCTCCAGGTGAATGTGACCTCCACAGGAGGCAATCCACCATTGTCAACGGGGAAGCGCTGCCACTCGGCAAAGCTGGCAACCAAGAGAGTTACCTTTACCAACTAGCACGCTAGGCTTCCGCTTGTGCTCTCTACCTAGCGCTGTCGGTCTGAAGTGAACATCCTTGCCTGCCTGTGCTGGCAGCGATCTTCCGCTAGCGGTAGGAATAATTTGCTTTTTGTCCACTTCTTACATACTGCTTTGATGGCTTGCAGGTGGTTGATGAGTTTGTCCAGATCTCTCGTAGATTCTTCCATCTTGAGATCACACTTCTGACACCAATGTAGTGAGCGGCAGCAATAAGGAGTAGGCAGAGTTAAAGTTGACAAGCTCTGGGTCTGGAGTTGTTTATTCACTTTCACGCACACAAGCACAAGCACCTCAACCACCCCCAACAAACCCTTTCCCCTTGACCACACCGCAAATAGGACTGGGTAGACTCAGTCGAACACATGGACTCTACCTGAACTGCAACCTTTATAGCACATTTTTGACCACAAGTTCTAGTTAGCTGATATTCAAGACCCCTGCATCATCAGCCTGGATCTGCTAGCTAAGTGGGAGGCCATGCTGGATGTACCAAGGACCACACTCTATCAGGGTTCCAAGGCCATACATCTCCACAACACCGCAGAAGAAGGACTCAACAGTAAGGAGCATACTTCCAGGTAGTGGGTCCTCCAGTTTGTCCACAGGACTGATGCGAAACATTTACTGTACTGATTAAATTATAAATATATATACAGTGTCTTACAAAAGTGAGTATACCCCTCACATTTTTGTGAATATTTTATTATCTCTTTTCATGTTACAACACTGAAGACATGTCACTTTGATACTTTGATACCAAATTTACTGTCCCCTCAAAATAACTCAACACACAGTCATTAATGTCTGAACCGCTGGCAACAAAAGTGTGTACACCCCTGAGTGAAAATGTCCAAATTGGGCCCAGTTAGCTATATTCCCTCCCCGGTGTCATGTGACCCGTTAGTGTTACAAGGTGTGAATGGGGAGCAGGTGTGTTAAATTTGGTGTTACCACTCTCACAGTCTCTCATACTGGTCACTGGAAGTTCAGCATGGCACCTCATGGCAAAGAACTCTCTGAGGATCTGAAAAAAGAATGGCCTTGGCTATAAGCAGATTGCCAAGACCCTGAAACTGAGCTGCAGCTCGGTGGCCAAGACCATACAGCAGTTTAACAGGACAGGTTCCACTCAGAACATGCCTCGCCATGGTTGACGAAGAAGTTGAGTGCACGTGCCCGGCGTCATATCCAGAGGTTGTCTTTGGAAAATAGATGTATGAGTGCTGCCAGCATTGCTGCAGAGGTTGAAGCGGTGGGAGGTCAGCCTGTCAGTGCTCAGACCATACACCACACACTGCATCAAATTTGTCTGCACGGCTGTCGTCTCAGAAGGAAGCCTCTTCTAAAGATGATGCACAAGAAAGCCCGCAAACACTTTGCTGAAAGAAGCAGACTGGGGACATGGATCACTGGAACCGCGGCGGGCAGCAAGTGCTGAGGGGGCACAAAAAAATAGCCTAATGAAAAATCATCGTAGTCATGATAATAAGTTAGCAGTCAGTGCACAAGGTAGGCTAACAATTCCTCTTGCTTCAAACCATTTATTACCATGTAGCGTGCGATTAATAGTCGTTAGCTAGGCATTTAGCAAAGTTTGCCTAGCATAGTGTCATTTGAGAATGCATATTTTGGCGTTTTCAATGCATAATAAACCCACCACCATCTTTATGATTGTCATTCAGTAGAATTAATCAGAATGTAGGTTACAGTCTCTCACACAGTTTAGGTGAGGATGTGCAGTGGGACAGAAAATGGCTGTTGATAATGTGAAGTCTGAAGAACTCAGACTTTTAGTGTTACTGCTACAGCTAGCTTAGTTACAGCTGAATGTGACAGAAGCTACATTACAAAATGAACTGGTGTTTGATTGCATTTATACCAGGATGCACAGGTATGGACGATATCTGCCAGTGAAATAGAAAAACCTTTTGTAGTAGGCAAAATGCTCTCGTGACCAGTGCTGGGAGTAATGGCGTTTAAGTATAATGGCATTACTAACGGCGTTATTTTTTCAGTAACGGAGTAATCTAATTAATTACTTTTCCCATCGCTGTAACTCCGTTATCATTACTGAAAATGTAAAGTGGCGCGTTATTACACTTTGGTTGAATGAAGCGTGAGGTGCCAAGCTTTGGCTACATCAGCTGCCTGGAGAGAACAGGAGTGGGAATGATGATGACACCGTTGCAAATGTGATGATGATTGGCTGGGTGGGCGGATGCCCTGCTCACGCTGTCTCACTGCACGCTCTGACTTCCACCTATGACAACCTCTGAACACACAGGACAGCGACAATGGCAACGAGCCAGGGAACTTCAGAGGTTGCATTATCAAACTGGATGTACCGGCACTACTTCTCCCTCATTGAAATTAAAGCCAAGAATGTATATGTATCAAGCACGCTATGCCCAGGAAAAAAATATTTTATCCACATCTGCCTCAAGCAACTCTAACCTTATGAAGCACCTCACATCTACACATGCTAACACGACACTTGTTGCTGCTAACCCCAAGTCCAAATGCAGCTAGCGTGAGCTCCAGCGAAGGAGACGGAGCCACTCTGTTAAAACAAGCAATGCTCGATTTTTTGGGTCAGCAGCAGGTGACCAAGGCCGAGCTGAACGCATTGATTGCAAGATATGTTGTTGAAAGCATGCTACCCCTGTCCACTGTGGAGTCTGAGTCATTCAGAGCTATCCTTGCTAATACCAATACGAGGAGGAGGAAGGGGGGTTGCCCTATGCCGAAACACTTTTGCTAAATTTATAGACAGTGAATACAAGAAAATTAATATTGAGCTCAAAAAGTCATTTGACAAATTAGAGTACATTTCAACTACAGCAGACATCTGGACTGCCCACAATAAAAGTTACATGGGTGTGAGAACACATTGGATCAATCCAAATAACATGGAAAGAGAGAAAGCAGCTCTTGCCTGCAGACGGTTTAAGGGGCATCATACTCATGACGCCATTGCAGTTGAGCTTGACAATATACACTCAACATATGGGATAACACACAAAATCAGAGCAACAGTGACTGATAATGGGTCTAATTTTGTTAAAGCATTTAAGAGGTACCAGCCACTTGAGGAGAGTGATTCTGAAGACAATGAAGATGACGTGACATTTACAGACATTAATGATGCTCTACATGCAACTGATGATAATAATGGTGATGCTGTGATCAGAGTAAAGGAGTGTTCACAATGTATACACAGATAACAATAAGGTCAGGGGAAGAGACAAGCACTCTCGGCGCCAGCAGTGATTAAGCTACACACATACGTACATACGACTATCCCAATCAGACAGGCTTCTCATCGACACAAGACATAAAGTTAAAACTTCATGACGCATGACCTGGGACTCTGTGCGAAGCATAAAATTATCAGACATAAAACATGAGACAAGAAGGCGACTTTCTATCTGAGTTTTGGCTGGTTCGTGACTCAATCATATAGGGCAGAGGTTAGGTGTTCATACATTTGCATAAGATATCAGTCACATGAAGCAAGTTAGATAAATGTTTTTTAAGAAATCATATTCAACAAAATAGTTCAAAATTCATCAACCCATAATGAAAAGGAATTTTCCCATCACACTTTAGAGATACTTCAGGGAGAAGACAACTGTTTTCAAGGTACACTCCTACTAATGATGGAGACATTAATGCTGAAGACAGAAGCCCTTAAAAGTGGCCTGCAAATACTGACGGACCTTCCTGTCACCATAGTCACAGTAAGAACTTGATTTGAATATGTTATAATTTATTAAGTGAACATTACTGTAGTACTCATAATAATAAATACTTGTACTACTAATTATCATAATAATGATAACAACAACAGCAACAACAACAACAACAACAACAACAACAACAACAACAACAATAATAATAATAATAATAATAATAGTAATAATAATAATAATAACAACACTGATTTGTGTGGATACATACATGTAATGTGATTATGCTTTTCATTTCAGGCCAAATTTGCTGATGTCCTGAGAAATGAAGAGGCTATACTTGCTGCCGTAACTCCTCCAAAATTCAAACTTCGCTGGCTGCGGTCACAGGAGTTAAAGGATAAGGCTAAGGCAAGTTTGTTGTCCTCGAAGAACCACAGCCAGGTACCAGCACATTTTCACATCACACAGATTCAGCCAAAGAGAACGATTTCTTTTCCTTTGAGGAGGATGAGGAGGACACCTCCTCTTCAGCAGAAAACCAGGTGGCAGACTATATTAGATCTTCAGCACAAAACTTCATCTCTCTGTGCGGATTTTCTCTCACCAAGCAAATTTCACCACGTTACAATGCTGCTATTCCATCTAGTGCACCTGTTGAGAGACTGTTCAGCCTGGGCAAGCTTGTCTTCTCTCCGAAGAGGAACAGACTGTCAGACAAAAGATTTGAAAAGCTTCTCCTCCTACATTAAAACCACTGGTTTAGTAGTTAGATGAGAGGAGTATTTTAGTATAGATTAATGTATTGTCATTATTGTTCTACATAGAGAGATGGATAGTGCTGTGTTTATTGTGCAATGATATACAGGTACAGAGATTTGCACTACTTAATGGACAGATCTTCCTTTGTTTCTTTTTACCCAAGTTTACATTAGTGTGTCCTAGTTTTGCACTTGATTGCAATGTGTGTGAATAACTGAATATTATGTATTTTCAATATTTAGTTTTTATTACTTTACTGAATATTTAAGAGTTGGGTAGTGCTCCGTTTATCGTGCAATATTATACATAGTTTGAGGAGTCATGAATGTAGCTCAGACCATGCCCAATGCATGTTCAAATGGAGAGAACTGGACATGCATTTACAGACATATGTGATAATAGACCACCAGAAACTGACACTGCTGGAGGCAGAAAAAAGGTGGTGGGATGTTCACAAACTCTTACTTAAAATAACCCCCTCTCTTGCCTCAAGGAATTTGTCATTTAGAGGCTCTTTGCAGCATCTGTTTGAGCAAGACAATGGCAACTTCTTAAAGGAAGTGGAGCTTTTAGGCAGTTTTGATGCTGTGATGGAGAACCACCTGACCAAGATAACCAATTTAAGCTCCCGAATGCATTATCCTGGATGGCAGACAAAATGAACTGATCCAGATCATCTCCACCAAAACATTACAAACAATCCAGACACAAATTCAAGAAGCAAAATTCCGTTACGTTATGTTATCTGCCACTTATCTGTGAGGGTCGCAGGGATGTAATCGCTTTATCCTGCCTTTTTCAAGGGGTTGCAGGGTCACTGGAGCTGATCCCAGTTGTCACTGTGGGCGAAGGCAGGGTACATCCCTGGACAAGTTGCCAGGTCATCGCATGGCCCTTACTGATGGCAGATGTGCCAACTGCACATCAGGAGCAATTTTGGGGTTCAATATCTTGCTCAAGGATACTTCGACATGCAGCTCAGTTCTGCCCCAGGGGAGCTGGGATTTGAACAAGCGACCTTCCGATCACTAGTCGAACTGCTCTTCCGGCTGAGCTACAGCTGCCCCAGAAGCGAAATATTTCTCCATTATTTTTTACTGTACACCTGATATAAGCCACAAGGAACAAATGTCCCTCACCTTGCACATTGCTGATTTGGTGCCAAAGCCAAATATCAATGAGTATTTCCTTGGCTATATGGAGATGGTTGAAACAACTTGCCTGAACCTGTCTACTATCCTTCCAGAAAAGTTAAAGGAACTCAACATTCCGTTTGATAAGTGGACAGTCCTATGACAACGAAGCAAACATGAAAGGGGAAAAGTAAGGAGTTCAGGCCCGACTGCTGCAATTTAATCAGAGGGCGCTATTTGTTCCTTGTGCAGCTCATTTGATGAATCTTGTCCTAGCTGATGCTGCCAAGTCGTTCAGGGATCCCCTGGCTTTGCAGAAGCTATTTTGTTTCGTCTCAGGAGCTACACAGTGATGGAGCATCTTGACAAAACATGTCAACCTGACTGTGAAATCATGGAGTGATGTGAGGTGGGAGAGCAGGCTTAAGAGTCTCACAGCTTCCAGAAGCCAAATTAAAGAAATCAGAAATAGGCTCATCGAAGCTAGGGTAACTGCCAATGACCTTTGCGAGGCCATGAACATAGAGCCAGAGCTCAAGGAGAAAAGGCCCAGGAACACCAAAAGACAGTTTGCATATGAGGCTGCTGACAACCCCTTCAGTGATGCCCTTAAAAGGCCTTGAGGTAACATTTTTCCATAGTGTTGTGGACTCAGCTTTGATGTCACTGCAGAGTGTTTTGAGACCATGACCCAGGTCAGCGACAAATTTGGAGTGCTGCTTGATTTCAGCAGAGTGCAATATGTCCAAGGAGGACTTACAAAAAAACTGCATTGAAGTGCACAAGACACTGACTGAGAAAGGAAATTCTGATATTGATGGACTTGAGATAGTTCAGGAAATCACCAACCTTCCTCAACTGTCACCACAGACAACTGCCTTGGAGTTGCTCACATTTCTCCATGAGAATCGCCTCCAAGAGGTGTATCCAAATCTCTGGGTTGCTTTTTGAATTGCATTAACCCTCCCTGTTACTGTTGCAAAGTTTTTCCAAACTAAAGCTCATTAAAACATACTTATGTTCAACAATGGGACAGGAACGTATAAGTGCTGTCATCAGCATCAATGCTGAAGTGGCACAGAAGCTGTCATATGATGACCTAATGAGTGATTTACTGGTGGAAATGCTTAATCCATACAGAATAGCATTGTGGCTCTGGCATGATGTCTTTGGTTTATTTTGATAACATTTGGTCTAAGAAGTTTTTGCACTTTACTTGTGTGTGTGTTTTAGCTGTTCTCTTTCTTTTATTTAAGAAGATTGCCTGTTCTTGTTTGTACTTATTGATGATTATTTAATGTAGATTATTCAAAGTAACACTGAATTTGGGAAAAACATGTCTGGTTTATTTTGATACAATTCTATTTATTAAAGAAAAGTTTGCACTTTGAAATGTGTAGTGTGTGTCGGCTATTCTGCATAATATGTTTACAAAGTCAGCAAAGCTGTTAAGATTTTACTTTCTCTTTTTATTGTTCCTAAATATTATACTGTGATGCTGCTGTTGTGTTTTTCATATTGAGTTATCTGGAACCATTTTTTGCTTATTTGATTTTATTGATTTTGGAAAATCTTTGGTTTATTTTATTTGAATGTTTGTGTTTTAGCTGTTCTACATAGTGTGTTTACAAAAGTATCATAAAGGAGTTCTGGTCTGAATTATGTCAGAAAAGTCTAACTGCCACCATTCATTCTAGATATAGATCAGAACACTTACAGGACTTAACTTCCCATTATATTTGCACATTCATTTGTTGGCAAACTTTACAACCATAAGTGCTTCTCACAAGTTTCTTGCAATAGCCTTTTGCAATACTAGGAAATGCATTGTCATGACATGTAAGTCTGAAGTACGTCCCTGTAGCTAGATGTTTTTGGGAAATTAATAACTGTCGACTTGAAAAGTCATAGCCGACTTGAAAAGATTACATATACTCTCAAGAATGATTACAACAACTTTATTGAGATTTGGCAGCACTATCTTGACTATATGGACACCTTACCATCTCCTATATTAGATCTGATGTAAAAAGGTTACCAGAATTGATATGCCATTGGTCATCAGAACAAGCTACAGATTGCTAATCTTGCCCCCTTTCCTTTTGTTTGTTACTCTCTTTTCAGTTTATAAATGGATTGGTCAAGGAAGGAATTTGGAGCCAGGTTTTTGTGAGTTCTGGTATGGTACGATAAGCTGGCAAACCGAAAATGCAATAATCTTTCCTTGGAATCAGACAATTAATGCCAGGGATGGTACTACTGTGGGATGCTGAGAGATCAATGATCATGCGTTGCTTTCGGGAGTATTTTGTAGTTGTTAATCCAAGCAGGCTTATGCGATTGACAGGAAAAGGAAGATGAGTGAATGTACCAATCATGAGCCTACCTTGGCGAGCAGGCCCATTACTTACATGTAACATGAAATTCTGGGGTGAGAACTGTCTGCAAAACCCTTGAGGAAAAACTGCATGACGGCTGGATCAGGGTGCTACTGAAGTGCTGTTTCCAAGGTTGTAATAATAATGGGTCTTGATGTGTGCTTACCTAAATTAAGTGAAGAGAATGAATGTTCAATTGTTCAATTGATTTCATGAGAACAATGGAAAATCATTCCACTTGAGTTGTTCCCCTGATGTTCATTAACTCTGCTCTGATGAAAGACCCTGGCATCACCAGATTTTCTATTTATTTCTTAATTTCCAAAGGGCATTATCAACAGGCATAGACCAAACTGCCTCTGGATAGAAAAAACAGTTGCAGTTTGCAGATCTGGAGCCACAGATCAAATCAACTTTAATTATGTTGCCCAAAAGTCACATTGCCTCAGTGGGCTTTAGAAACTGTACTGTGAAAAACATCCTCTGTCCTCAGACCCTCGATTCCAGTGAGGAAAAACATGTAATATTGAAAAAATAAATAAATAAAATTAACAGGGGAATAAAAAGATGGAAGAAACCCCATGTGGAGGGATCCCTCTCCCAGGACAGACAGACATGCACTAGATGTCACATGTACACAACAGAACAAAAACATTTCTCTCCTCTCTCCTCTCCAAAATGTTGACCTGGAACAGGTCATATAAGATAATTAACAGTAAAAAAGAAAACCTGAGAATTAAGAGGCATCATCTTTTACAGAAGTACAGATATAAGGAGATAGTAAAACAGAGGAGAGCAATTATCCAGAGGAGCACAGGGTATGATGATTCAGATAAGTCAATATCTGAGGCAGCGGGAGCCAGGAGATGAAGATGGTCTATCAGAAGGGAGTCTGAATGAAAACAGAGGAGGAGGAGGAGAAAGTTATAGAAAAGTTAAAAAGTCAGAGAAATGCTATGCTAATCTGAAAAAAATGATTGTGTCTCATCGGCAGGACAATGTGAATTCTAATATTATAGGTAACTCATTACCTGGCTGAGACTGACCTACCGAAGAAGGTAGCAATCGTCAATGACTAATTGAAGAAGTAAGTTTTGAGTTTAGATTTACAGGCATCAATAGAGCCAGATTGTCTGATGTCAGCTGGGAGGTTATTCCAGAGGAAGGGGGCGCAATAGGAAAAAGCCTGGCAACTGTCAGGAGCCCTGAATTATGAGAGCATAATTCACAAGGTATATAGGAATATATGGTATGATGAGATCTGATACGTAGATAAGACATGTTAAGACTCTAGCTATAATATGTACCGAACTGAGGTGAGATACGTTATAGTATGTATTGTATTACAGGCCAATAGGTGGCCACAGAATAAGAACTTGTGTGCACATACTCATTCTTCTATTGAGCAGTAATGAGCCATCACATCACAGTAGTGGTGCAGCAAATCTAAATTTAGCTGGAGAAGAGTTAATGAACTCCGTAGAGTCAGCAGCACAAACAAAGCTCAATAGTCTGCCATTGTCCTTGTTGTCCTATTTGTGCATGGCTTTTGGATGAAAACATAACACATGCACTAGGCAGGGACAGGTCATCACAGTTTTCACAGGAATTATATATTGCCAGTTCACATGACAACAATAAGTGTGGTGTTTTCAAAAGATGACACTGTTTCATAAGCCTGCGTTTTCAGGTCCCTAAAATGCTGTCATCATTTCAATGATTTGCCAAAACGCAACAAAGGTTTTAATGTAAGTATGTATGCAACAAAGGTTGACTAAGCACATACCTCAAAACTGTACATAGGGGCAGTCAGTTCCCAGCAAATGTGTCTGAATTATGTTTAGGCCAATAGACAATATTTATAATAACTTCGATATGGTCCAGTGTGAGTCAGTCACACAGATGCAAACCAGTTGACTATGGACCGTGTAGTTTCTGGGCTGTCTTCCTCAAAGATATCGGTGTGTAGTAGGTTGATAAAAAATTCTGCTGAGGCAAGGCTGGGTGGAATGATAGAGCAATCTTTATTAAAACAGACTTGAGCCTAGCATCTGAGCAGAGTGTGGCCCCACATCTGATGTTCTCCAATCTAGGGCAAAGTAATGCCAAACGTTTTTGCCCTTCTTGCCCTATCAGAACTCCTATGCCTTCGCTCTTAGGAATTCTACCAAGTGCCACCCCCCGTCTCTACTCGTGGGACCCTTCTTAAAGTCCCTTGGGCAGTACTTTCTTACTCCTAATTGGTTACTGTGGTGGGTTGAAGGTCCATCTCCCATATATGACCAAATCTGTTACTGTCCCTCCTTCGGGCTTGTACTCCAAAATTACCTAGATGAGCCCTCTATCCTTTTCTGGAGATGTGTCTGTTTAAATATCATCCTCCATCTGGAACAGGAGTCAGGCTCCAATTCAGTTCCTATAGTGGCCTTGTCCCCTGCTGTCTCTTGGAGCAGTGAGCCCCGTATTGTCTGCATTCCCTAACTCACACAAGAAGGAACAGGTTAAATTTAAACTGGGTTGAATTAAAGGCCAGAATGTGTTGCCGTCCAGACACCGATCAACCGATTTTTGTTTCCACCCCTTCAAGGATTACCAGCCTGTCTTAGTCCTGTCTATCAGCATGAATCTCAAACCTCACAATAGTGTGCTGGAAATTTTCAGTTTCTTTTGATATGAAATGAGTGCATTTTGATCTGTTGTGAATTTGTTTATGACTAATATTGATTTGCTTGCATTTCTTAGCCTGAGGTCAATGCTGATGCTCTGTTAAATGAGGACAGGTAGTGACAATGTTTTGTCAGTTAACAATATATCTTTGTAGCTTCAGGAATGAGCCAGGCAGTCTGTTGGTCCCCTCCAACACCGCAACCCCCCCCCCCCGCCCGATCCAGTTAGTTACAATGCCTGACATTTCAGCCTCTTAGCTATCACTCAGATGAAGAATGTGCAATCCACCCTGACACTGGTTCCCCTCCATTAAAGGCCTTAATTAGAACATGGACACCTCATCATCTAAATGACAGAGCTTGCTGAACTGAGGTGAGAACTCTGAAATAAGAGGCATCCATTCTCACATGAGTACTGTATGTACTCCATGTAATCCACACACAGTAGTGGTTGTCTCCACTGAGGAGTCCCCCAGTGAAATCACTAGTCTGATAAAACTATTACCCCTTTTACTAGAAAGAGTGGGGCAACTAAGCTGAAAAATTGTGCACTTTGTGATAAAAGCATGAAATTTGGTACAGTTAAGGCCAAAGGCAGTCTGAAAAAAATTGGATATTGGGCCATCATGAATTTTTAACATGGCAGCCGTGGTGGCCATTTCAACATTTTAAAAATGGCCACCACTGACAACAGTATTCAGATCAATTTTCTCATTTGCATGGTATAAAGTATGATGATGTTGTTAGTTACATTTATTTACCATACCTAATTTAAGGAAGTTTATACATGAAGAATACATATAAGTCAATGAAAATTCAAGATGGTTGCCACGATCACCATGAACATTGTAACTGTAATATAGTTTTGTATATTGAACATGATACGGCCGATCTCCATAAATAATTATTCATTTTATCATGGAGAAATAAAATCTGCAATGTGTGCTAAGCCCAGAATCTTCCTTTGTTCTCCCAATTCAAGCTAGTTAGAATTAGCGAAATGGAATTTAGTTTAATTTCAATCTTTTTCCTCAAACTTCACAATCACCTAAGTCTCAAAAATAGTGACATGTTGATGTCACCTTCAAGTCCTTCAATTCACAGGAACTTGACCATGTTGCAATGGTCAAGTAGCATCTGATCTTTCCAATTTGTCTTGTGCTCGGCTCTAGATACGCTTACAATTAGATAAGTGAAACATATTTTTCTGATTTTTCCCCCACTGACATCCTGTTCCACATAAATAGGTAACAAGCCAACTTGCTAATACCACGTTTCAAATGGTGGACTGCTGTTAATATAACACTACTTAGTAGGAAGATGCCGCAGGCTGAATAGTGAACATGCTTCTTCGAAATGTGGAAAGTTCTCTCCCCCTCCACACTGAAGGGGTGTGGCCCTCAAGTCATTTCACAGAATAATCAGAAACCTCTCCGGTTTATTCATCCAAAGACAAAACAATATATCTTTCAAATGTAAGAAAAGAATGCCCTTCTTCTCAGGCAGGTATACAAGGCAATTCTTGAAGACAGATCCCACGGACAGATCCCTGTTACACCCGCAAACGTAATAACTGCCCACAAACGTAATAAACCACAAACGTAATACAAATCTGCAGCTTTGAATGTAATAATCCCGCAAATGTAATAAATTTCCCACAAACGTAATAAAATTTGCCTACTGCAAACGTAATACTGAATTTCCTGCAAATGTAATAACTATTACATTTGCAGGAAATTATTACATATGTGGGAAAGTGAAAATCTGTAAATGTAATAACTTCCCACAAATGTAATATGAGACAAAATAATGATCTTTGTGGTTGTTGTTGTTTATTTGTTTACTTATAAACCTGCCAATAGTGACTGAATGTTGACAAGCAACCCGCAGGTCAGGTGGGGCAGGTCAGAAAGTGACAGAGCAGTGTTCTAAGTTATTAATAACACACACACACACACACACACACACACACACACACACACACACACACACACACACACACACACAGGTCATGCTCATAATTTTAAGGGCTATGGCTACAAGCCTATGCTGGTGGCTTATGAGAGCCAATGTTTGAACCATTTAAGCTAGAAGATCCGCGGTTTGCGTCCCGGTTAGGACGCCTGGGATCTTTCTGTGTGGAGTTTGCATGTTCTCCCTGTGCAGCGTAGGTTTTCACCGGGTACTCCGGCTTCCTCCCACAGTCCAAAAACATACTGAGGTTAATTGATTATTCTAAATTGTCCGTAGGTGTGAATGAGAGTGTGCCTGGTTGTTTGTCTCTATGTGTAGCCCTGTGATAGACTGGCGACCTGTCCAGGGTGTCCCCTGCCTTCGCCCTAAGTCAGCTGGGATAGGCTCCAGCCCCCCCGCGACCCTGCAGAGGATTAAGCGGCGTACATATAATGTACAGATAATGGATGGATGGATGGATATCAAAAGCCAAAAACTTGAATAGATAGTCCATTCTTTGAAGTACGCCTAATGAAAACATTTGTCAAGATTTAAGACTGGTCCATGTTCTTTTTGATAGTAACATGGACCAAGACTGTCTGAACACTGACAATTAAAGTCTTGCAAATAAATAATGACTGTAACTTAAATTAATCTACCATTGTGAATGCAGGAATGCAGGAACATGCAAACTCCACACAGAAAGATCCCAGGCGTCCTAACCGGGACGCAAACCGCGGATCTTCTAGCTGTGAGGCAGCAGTGCTAACCACTGGGCCACTGTGCAGCCCCGGCCTTTGATATGCAGACATTAAATGGTTCAAACATTGGCTCTCATAAGCCACCAGCATAGGCTTGTAGCCATAGCCCTTAAATTTATGAGCATGACCTGTGTGTGTGTGTGTGTGTGTGTGTGTGTGTGTGTGTGTGTGTGTGTGTGTGTGTGTGTGTGTGTGTGTGTGTGTGTGTTATTAATAACTTAGAACACTGCTCTGTCACTTTCTGACCTGCCCCACCTGACCTGTGGGTTGCTTGTCAACATTCAGTCACTATTGGCAGGTTTATAAGTAAACAAATAAACAACAACAACCACAAAGATCATTATTTTGTCTCATATTACATTTGTGGGAAGTTATTACATTTACAGATTTTCACTTTCCCACATATGTAATAATTTCCTGCAAATGTAATAGTTATTACATTTGCAGGAAATTCAGTATTACGTTTGCAGTAGGCAAATTTTGTTACGTTTGTGGGAAATTTATTACATTTGCGGGATTATTACATTCAAAGCTGCAGATTTGTATTACGTTTGTGGGCAGTTATTACGTTTGCGGGTGTAACAATCCCTCGCTGCATTTGAAAATTCTATGTGCTCCTTTGATATTTTACTTCATCAAGCCTGTTATTAGATTGCTAGAGTAGAGAGTTCTTTTTTGTAATTAACTTGAAACTTTGAGTCATTGTGTGCCACATTATTTTTTCCTCTTGCTATACTAGTGCTTATCTCTGCAAATGTAAGAAGGGTTGTGTTAAATAGTGTAAGTGCAAAAAAGCTGCCTTAGACTACATATCTCTCTGTTACTGTGAAGGGGAGTGCTGAGAGTCTTCCATGATTTACCCTATGTTTGGACAGTTACTATTGTCAGTTAGGTCTATCTTGCATTGTGAGCTTCCAAATAGGCTAAATACTAAAGTTGTCACCCACATTCCTGATCATAAAAGTGTGTGATTTGACCCCAATATCATTCATATCACGGGAATCCGTGCAACTTTGAAGCAGTAATGATTTTCAAACCAGTCATGGTGGCCATATTGAAAAATAACAACCATCTTGAAATGTATTTGTGTCATTTATGTACAAACACCAAAGAGATAAATACATTTAGCTAACTATTTGATCAATATCATATTATAATCAATACACAAAAGAAAATTCACATGGAAACGGTAGTCAATGGTGGCCATTTTGAAAAATGGCTGCCACCATATTGAAAATTTGTGATGGCCCGATATCTAATTCTTTTTGGACTACAATGGTTTAATGAGAATGCAAGAGTCAACATGCTTAATGTCTGCACTTTCTATCCACACTGTCAGTCAGTGGAAGGGTACTAAAAATGGCATTAATATGTAGTAACACAGCTCATTTTTAGAAGACATTCATGGTCTCCAGAGGATGAATCCCCACTTCTCCTTTAGTGCAACTAACATGTTGACAGGAGGGCTTCTCATCCATTGCCAATGGCGCAAAACTTTATCTGTTCCAAAGACAAACAAATACCTGCAAAATGTAAGACAATCCCATCAGCTCTTGCTCAGCTTTGTTCTTATTCAAAACTATTTAAATGCTAACATGCTTTACTAAAGTATTTCTCATGTAGTGGATGCAGCCCAGCCGGTTATATTCCGTGTAACAGGTCATTTTAGGTGCACTCAATCTTGTCATGTCCCGTAATATTTGTGGATTATTATGGGCAGAGTTTGTGGTGAGCGAAGCTGATGTCACACACCCACCTGCAGTAAATTGGCAATCAGCGACTTGTAGTGGAAATTCTCCTTTGTGAGGTAGAGAGTTGCTAAGTCTCTGAAGAATCTCAGACTTCAGCGTATGAATCAAATCTCGTTTAATGCACGCAGCGTGGAGAGAAGGCAAAAGCATTCTCTGCCAAACTCTAAATTGTTACCCCTTAAGTACAGAATCAGAGAGGAGGTTACCTTCATTTACAACAGTCATAAAACATTGTCTTTACATAATAATGACTCTTTGATGTCTGGGTGTATCCTGTCTTCCCAGGACAGTGACTCTTTGATGTAACAAATGGGACAGCAAATGTCATCTTATCTAAAACTTCTGTATCTTCTCATGTGGGGGATTTGCTCCCACCTGTGGCTCTTGTGACACCTCAAACAATGTGACATTCTCCCTTCCTCCTCCTGTCCTTAGGAAGTCTATGTAATTTCTCAAAGACTGCTGATAAGACCCTGCACTCCAAGCTACCTGCTGACAGATGATTGTATCAACTTGACGCAGTATATGGCTCTGATAAGATTGTCACTTACCTTGACTTCTAGTTATTTCATCTAGTTTTGCCTTAAGACTAATTTCTCTGCTCTCTCCAGTGACCTGCTACCTGCTAGCTTCCTGCGTCTCCTGCTCTGCCATTCAGCTCTCCGCACCTCAACAGCCAGCAACTCTCTCCGTGCTCACCAGCTTACCGGCACACCCAACCACCTGCCTCCTCCTCGACTACACCTGCTGTGAGTGACCCCCCAGTACGAGCTCTGCACAGCCCCCTTGTCCCCCAGCAAAGGAACTGTTTGTCCCTTCTCCAGAACATTACTCAGGAGTCATGTGGCAGTTTTCTTCTTCAGTGGTTTCATGTATTTAATTTACAGCCAACCAGTTATGCATCAGATCAAGCTAAGATTGCGTATACTATGAACCTTTTGAGGGGAAAAGCAGCTCAATGGGCAACAGCCTTGTGGGAGGCAGGTTCTGGAGCTCTTGATTCTCATGAGATTTTTGTTACGGAGATGAGGAGAGTGTTTGATCACTCAGTTCAGGGCTCAGAAGCAGCTACCTGTTTATTCTCATTACGCCAGGGCTCACAGTCTGCAGCTAATTACTCGATTGATTTTTATTTTTTTTATGGCAGCCGAGATGGGGTCGAGCAAGCCTGCGATCATAAGTTTCTTTAAGAGAGGTTTATCAGATAGACTGCATGACAAGTTAGCCTCTAGAGAGAAACCATCCTCTCTCAAACAGCTGATTTCTCTAGCAATACAGTTAGATAATCAGCTAAGAGAGCGAGAGAGAGAAAAATCCTCCTCCAGCTGCAGACCAGCTAGCCTCACCTCCAGTCAACTCACTCAACCCCTGCCCTGACCTCAGAGCTCCCCACGTCTTACCTGGACCGATGTAATCTTCCCACTCCGGAGGAACCCATGCAGGTGGGGAGGACTCGGCTGATCCCCGAGGAGTGTCAGTGCCGGTTTAAGCAAAGTCTATGCATCTACTGCGGTCAGCCCGGGCACCATACCCCCACCTGTCTGGCTCTGCCAAAATGCCTGGCTCCCCAGTGAATAAGGGCACATTGGTGAGCCAAACAATCTCCTTTCCCCAGCCTAATGTTTCCCTAATGCCTGTATCACCCTCCCGGCATCTCTCCAGTGGTCACGTGAGTCACCCCCAGTAAATGTTAATGTGGACTCCGGGGCAGATGATAGTTTCATTGACTCTTCCTTTGTTGAACAATCTCAGATTCCCATTGAAACCTCAATGCCCCCAAGACGGTGAATACATTAGATGGGCAGCTCCTGGCAACCGTCACTCACCGCACTGCACCCATCTCATTAATCATTTCTGGCAATGATCGGGAACATCTACAACTCTACATCATCTCATCCCCCTCCTCTACTGTAGTTCTGGGTCTCTCATGGTTACACTTACACAATCCCCACATAAACTGGCACTCCACCTCCATTTCCAGCTGGAGTGTTTTCTGTACCATTGTCTTCGTTCTGCCATCACTGCTGTCAGGCCATCCGTCTCCATCATGCCACCTAGAGTATTCAGCACAGAACGAGCCCTGTCTTTGCCACCCCACCGACCATACGACTGTGCAATCGACTTAGTCCCCGGTGCTCCTCTTCCTGTTGGCCAGCTTTACAACATGTCAAGGCCCGAACAGGAGGCCATGGAGGACTACATTAATTCATCCCGAGCTTCTGGTCCAATCTGGCCCTCCTCATCCCCCCTTGGTGCTGGCTTCTTTTTTGTGAAAAAGAAAGATGGGAGTCTTCGCCCATGCTTTGATTATAGGGGATTAAAGGACATCAGTGTCAAGAACAAATACCTTCTACCCCTTATTGACCTATCATTTGAGCCTCTGTGCCACGCCAAAGTGTTCACCAAGCTGGACCTGAGAAATGCATATCACCTGGTCCACATCCGTGAGGGGGATGAATGGAAGACGGAGTTAAACACCCCATTAGGACATTTTGAGTATCAGGTGATGCCATTTGGCCTTTCTAATGCCCCAGCTGTTTTTCAAGCTCAGGGACATGCTCAATCATTTTGTATTTGTCTACCTGGATAATATTCAGATTTTTTCCAGAACACTGGAGGAGCACACCGAACAGGTATGGCTGGTGTTAAGATGACATCTGGATAACAAACTGTATGTCAAGCCGGAGAAATCTGAGTTTCATGTGACGGAGGTCAGCTTTTTGGGCTTCATGATAGCCCAAGGGAAGCTTCAGTTGGACCCCGCAAAAATCTGAGCTGTCGAGGAATGACCTACACCTCCTACTTGAAAACAACTCCAACGGTTCCTGGGGTTCACAAACCGCCGCTTCATCTGTGACTACAGCCGAGTTGCATCCCCTCTCACTCAACTCACCTCCCCTGCTTCCCCTTTTACATGGTCTCCTGGTGCTAACTTAGCCTTTATCAGACTGAAGGCATTGTTCACTCACACTCCAGTCCTTCAACATCCCGACCAGACCCACCCATTCATTGTGGAGGTGGACGCCTCAGACTCCGGTGTAGGGGCGTCCTCTCTCAGCAGAGCGTTGCTATGAATGAACTTCACCCCTGCTCCTTCTCTTACCGACGTCTCTCCCCTGCGGAGAGGAATTATGATGTGGGAGAGAACTTCTGGCTGTGGTCTTGGCACTGCAGGAGTGGCGTCACTGGCTTGAATGCACAGTGGATCCTTTCCTCATTTGAACAGACCATAAGAACCTTGAATACTTACGTTCTGTTAAGAGACTGAATTCCTGTCAAGCCTTCTGGTCACTATTCTTAAGCCGCTTCCATTGTATTATTATACCCCCGCGGTCCCTTCAATCCACGAACACATCACCCGGTGTAGGGAGGTTTGGAGAGCGGCTCAAGAGGCTATAACCTGGTCTACCATGAGAAGCCAGCATCCAGCTGACGCATCCCCGCTCCCCAATATCAACCTGGGGAGAAGATGTGGCTTTTCGCTCCGGGTCTTCCCTTCCAAGTGGAGTCCCACAAACTGGCCCCTCATTTTGTGGGTCCGTTCGAGGTAAAAGGGTTGATCAACCCTGCTGCCATTCGTCTCAATTCGTCTGAAGTTAACGGTCTTCATGATAATTTGCCTCAAAGATTCACTCATACATACTTAGTTTGTTTCTCTTAATATACTCCTAGTTCACATATTGCTTTTTTATATTATAATGTCTCATGGTGGGTGACATAAATGTATTTTGGCACACAAAACAATGAAAGGACAAGAGACTCCTGATTGGTTGACTTACCGTAACCACACCCTGTTTCCTCAAAAGCAGGAAAGGACAAACAGGAAACATCTTCCGTCAGTATTATTTATTAGATTCTGATTGAACAGATTATTCATCATCTTGATTGCTTGTGTACGTTAAATACTAATGTCTTAATTCATTGAATTTGTATTTCATCAGTGAATTCATATTTTCATTTAAGCCCAGTCATTGACCTTTGCATTCCTTTGGAGTGGAGAATGGAGATCACTTTAAACGAGAAGTTGCAATTTTGGATATTTGACTAATAACGTAAGAAATTATTGATTTGATTTTATGTTCCCTCTCCGAAGGTGCTGCCCTTAAAACAAGTGCAAAATCATGGAAATTCCACTACACTCAAAAGATAACTCTGATTCATTTATTTATTTTTTTTTTTAACACTAAACGTCTAAGATAAAGGTGACACATTCAGTGAAGGGATTGTTAACAATGCCATCTAATACCCAGTGTTGTAAAAATTACTCAAAAGTCACTTGAGTAAAAATAAAGATATGCTAAAATATTACTTTGTAAAAGTGACAGTCACCCACTCAAATAGGACTTAGGGTAAAAGTCTTAAATTATCTGACATTAAATCTACTAAAGTATCAAAAGTAAAAGTAATTTATACATACAGTGCATACATGTATATACTTTATTCTATTGGTTGATAACTGGATCCGATATTTAGCATTATTCTCAGTACTGTGATTTTTTTTTATCCGTTACTGCTCAATTAAAATAAAATAAAAATGCATTTTTGTGCGTAAAATTGTAAATGTACTTGATTCCATCCCCACTCTAATGAAATTAACTGTCGTGATCTGTGTGATTCAGCTCAGTGGGATACAATGTTTGATTTATGCTTAGCAACATATCAATGCATTTTTCAGCTTCAAGAGGACCATTGACCTGAATGGTTTCGATTTTGTGAGCTGCCTCACTGTAGTTTCAGACAATTGTGCTTACTAAAGTAAAGTAATGCAATGTCATAGCAAGGGTGAGTTTTTTTGTCACCCTTTCTTCCTAAAATAGAGCAAGAGTTTTACAATTCATGAGAAGACGTGAACATTAACTTAACATGACGTAGACAGAGCAGAAAAACATGATCTTTGACCACAGAGAAAAAAAACACAGAAATGAATAGGTTACAGTCCAAAAGGCAAGTCATTCAGGATGCTTTTTCTTTGTCCTCACAGGACTTAGTGATCAAATGCTGGTCGGACGGTGATGTTGTGTCTTTGGCAAAAAGTGGTCTTGTTAGGACAGCAAGAAACAGATATGAATGTGCAACTGTTCACTCCCAGTGGACCCTCCCTGAATACATAAATGTAAAAACACACAAACAAAACCTGAAAACTCAGATCATGTAAATGAACAGAAAATTTTGACAGATCTGTTCACATCTTTGAAATAAAGATAAAGATGTGCAAGTGTCATAATATTCTTCTCAGGACCGTTATATTTGGTCTGGTTTGGTAATTAAATGGTTGTAAACAGATGGTGATATGGTGTCCTCCTTCCCACGTCTGACAGATATATAATGGAGTTGGTTTCATTACACAAAACTTTAATGCCTCAGAAACTGTATGTCAATATGTTTTCTATTTTGGCAGCAGAAAAGTAACATGCAATTCTTGTTTCATTTTGTTTATACATTAGAGTCAAATGACTTACTGGGGTAATGTAGGATATCGCTTTCTTATAACTGCATAATTCAGGAAATACTGTTAACAGCCTTAAAGAAAAAACATTTTCACATTTTTAGGAATTAAATGTTATACGAATGAGGCTATGAATAATGTATAAACAAACAGCTCTGTGAAAACCTTCAGAATACATACAGGAATACAGTGGAAAGCTTTGTGTGTGTAGGTGCCACTGGTTCAAAAACTGCTCCTTGTCCTCTGAGACACTACAAGACAGCCTTCATCTGACAGGACCACTGCTGATTGGAATCTTGTGGTGTTTAATTAGAAGTAGTTTCTCTTCTGTCTCTCAGTGAACTCAGCTTGATGTGTTGATGTTCTGATGTTGTGCTCCTTTTGGCTTCTTTAAAGTGTTTGAGAGTTACATCCACTGGAAGCTTTTAGTCTAACCATGATTTGATACTGAGAAAAGTCTCTCTTTCATTAGAATAACAATTTAACTTCTGACACCTTTACTCTGTTCTGATCCCATGTGCCCCACAATCACAATGCAAATCAAAGCGATGATCTGCTGGTAACTTGGGGCACAGCCATATTTATAACAGGGCCTCTGATGATTAACTAAAATGGGTATGAATTAACCCATGCTTGAACGGAACTGATACAATTCAAGGAAAACTATTATTATCTAAGAAGCATGCTGATTTAGTAATAGGGCAGTATAATAATTGTTTCATCTTTATTTTACATGACATAACATTACTGTGTTGCTTAATGTTTCTGAATCCTCACATGGCTTATTTGTATTTATTGGAAACACGACTGTAATTGTTTCTTTATTTTTGTTTTAGAAAAAATGACTGAATGTCATAGTTCTTTTTTTTAGTGGTGTTAACAACATTAACCACAGGTCAAACCAGATTGAGCTTTCATTAATGTCAAAGGAGAGTTCTGTGAATATCTTTTTGTAGGCCAGGATCTCACATTGGATTTTCCTATGAAAACTGCTAAATTGACAATTACTGTTAACAGTTACTGTGGCAAGAAATGCTTATGCTTTTGGAAATGTTTTACCAGTAGCATCACTTGAGGCAGAGAGACTGTAACAAACTTTTTAATGTGCTAATAACAGCATAATGATGGCAACAACTCTATTATTGTTTGTTATTATGCATGTTATTTTTTTCACAAATTACACATTTTCTGACTATTTGACCCAATGATACATATGTGGTGTAAGCAGGGAATGTGGCACCTGATAAATGATGGGACAGACAGGCAGTCAGTGAGTCAGTCGGGATGCCATCCTGTCAACATAGTTGCAGCACTTCCTCCCCTTAAAAGATTAGTTTATCACCAACATACTGGTAGAGGAATCCTGCCTGTCTGCCCTCAACAGGCTGCTCCCGTTGAACTGTAATAGTTGCATGGTCTTTTCTGCTTCTCAGTGAAACATTAAGAGGTCCCTTGTAAAGGGACTTTATGCCCACTGACAGTGTAAAGGGTGTAACTCGTTAGCTTATTCTTGAATCAGCCACGGCAGATTTAACTTTTTCTGGAGTTCCCCTGTGTTTATGGGCCTTTACTTTTCTGAGGAGATAGAGTTGATTGTTGTTTATATATTCTTAACTAATGTTTATTATGTGTCTTTATGTTTCTTTTCAGTGCGACTGTTGTCTTTCTTTCTGACCTGCCTCCAGTCAACAGCTTACTCATTCCCCTTCTACAGGTAATCATTGACCACCTTGCCAAAAATAGCACTCAGACCTTGCTTCTGTGAACAATGAGTGAACTTGTCTGGACAGATGAAAAGGTCTATATTTGTGGTTTTTCGGAATTGCATCTATGAATGGTATAGGCCTAATCATTTTCTCTAATCAAAATCCTTTACTCATTGGAGAAGACAAAGATCAGAGAAATGTGCTAAGTTACTGAGAAGGATGAGTTCATGCTGAGGTGACATTCAATAGGGTCTGTGTAGGAATGACAGGACTCTAGCATCTGGCCTGAGCTGCATCTGCCCTTCCTCTCTCTCAGTTTTTGTCTTTTCATTTCTGTTTGATATCAATGGATATACCCACTCCCCAACAAGGTTCAGGGGTCTAAAACCTCTGGCCCAATATTGTTTCAATGTTGTCCCCACCCCCAATTCCCAGAGTTGTACTGCAGGATCATCATGCCTGTTAGTCACTCAGGTGTTTAGTCATAGGAAACACATAAACAAAGGTGACATCGCAGCAGTATGGGATAAGCATTGCAATTGCTGCTTTCATCTCTATTCACTTGGTTTACGCATCATAATAGTCTTTGGGACCCTGCAGTAGGAGCCAACTCACATCTCCCATCTCACTGATTAAACAGAAAACAGTACATACAGGAGTAATTTCAATCAGCTGCTGTGAACTTCACAGACTTGCTATACGAACTCCTGATATGGCCAAAAGGTGAAGTTCAATGACTGGAATTAGCAGAGGTGAAGCCCAGCAAATATTTAAATTAACAATTAAGTAACAAATAATTGATAAAACACTGGATATTAACTGAACAAAAACAGACTGAGAGACTAAAGCACACCAACAGCAATAAAAGATGGGTGGTTAAAATAATAATAAAGACAAAAGATCAAGCAATACAAATAACTTGCATTTACACATGGGTCAATTGAATCTGCAGTAGACACGGGTTTTAGGACCTGAGTGAACACGTTAAATTCTGTGATGATGCATTATCCACATCTGGTGGTGGCGTATAAATAAGGATGGAATCTGGGATGGGGTCCATAGACATATACATAGATGCCTCAGCAACTCACTGAATCATACACTGATGTTAACACCATATTGACTTATTCTCATTTAAGTACTGAAAATGAAAATCATTGAGAAATAAGAGTCTGGGACTCAAAATAAGACACTGCAACTGGCAGTGAGTCTGCTTTCTTTTCTTTCAGCAGTTAGTGATATACTCTATAACATTTTAGACACTTATTTTATTGTATACACAATATACACAATGTAGAATAAACATTTAGTTGTAAAGAAAAAAAAAAGGAAAGGCTGCTTTTATAAATATCAATTGTCAATTATATATATATAAAAAAAATGAAAGATTATTTTACAAGTCCCAGAGAAAAAGACCAAGTCATTCAGGTCTAAAGGAAAACAAGAGAAGCCGCACATACTTTTTATAAAGCGGTCCTATTTACATATTTTTGGGAGTATTAAACTACTCTACAGTGCTCCCTTAGGATGGAGTTCTAGCAGTGGAACTGAAGTACACACGAGGTGTGACGAGACGGTCTTTTTAACTCATCTGTCAGTTTCTCGCCTCCTTTTCACCCTATGATTTTAACAAAGATAGGTCAGATTTTTTTGACCGGCAGTGCATTGCGCAAATGCTAGATTGTAAGCAGCCCCTCCATCTTTCACAGTTTACAGCAGCACACTGCATTGAGAGGGCCACCCACAGCTAGGTAGCTGCTTTAAATGTGAGCTATGATAAAATGTCGAAAGAAGTAGTTTAATTCGGCTTGTAACAAAAAGATGTTGTAAGAAGCAGTACAGCAGGCCCTACGTCAGTTTCTTCCTTGCTCATCCAATGTAATGACAGATATCCCTATTTCAGCCCTTCCCATCAGACGAAGCAAATTAGCTCCTGATTCTCCACCCCTCCATGCCAAATCATGTGTGTGTGTGTGTGTGTGTGTGTGTGTGTGTGTGTGTGTGTGTGTGTGTGTGTGTGATTATAAGGTCGCTTTGCAAGCTAGATGTTAAAGTCTAATTGTTAAAGTTAGCGAGAATGTTACATTTACATTTAGGGTATTTAGCAGACGCTCTTGTCCAAAGCAACTTACAATAAGTACATTTGTCACAAGAAAGAATCTGCAACATATCACCATTGATCAAGTATGAATGAAGGAATAGAAAATATTTTCCAGCCCTCCTCTGAGCAGAGCAGCTGCTATTTATCAAGGATACAAAGGTACAAACAAGGTACAAAAGTGCTGTGATTTAAGTTCTAAGGGTAAGAACATACAAGTGCATATCTGTTTTGGGTTTTTTTGGGGGGGGGGGGGGGGGGATTCATGGTATGCAGGGTCAAGATGAAGTCTGAACAAGTGAGTCTTGAGTCTTTTGATGTTGTATGATGCTGTTGCCACAGTGTACTTGTATCCATGTACTTGATACTGATGATGTTGCATCTGTCAGCTGTGTGTTTGTGAATAGGTCGCTGCACCGGGTTATGCAAATGCCTGTGACATTACCTATGATGTAGCTTGTTAAATTAACAAACTGATGTGCATCAGGCAAGTTGTTGTGATGCCCTGTTTGAGTTGACATGTGTTTCAGAACCTAATAAGAAGGACTGTTTTAAGGGTTAAGCAGGCCCACACTACGAGCTTGCCTACGCCACTTCTATGAACGTATCTTTTGTGCATGCAATAAAGGTTGTATTACACCCTGCAAGAGCAAAAATGCATCCCTCAAGTGTACTGCTTTTTGCTCATGCTCAGGAGATAGCTTGGCTAAGGAAGGTCATGCGTGACTCTGCTGAACTGATAATAGGAGTTGGAGGACAGACTCTGCATTACAGTACTTTGTTGTAACGTAGCAACTGGACCTTGGCATAATGTTAACAGTGTTTCTTTTCTTCCCTCTCTGTCATGTCACTATTGCTGGAGATCTGATGAATACAGATGCTGAGGACAGCCCAGTGTGCCTGGTGCTCACTTTTGACCTGTTCCCTGAGACCTATGCAGCTGCTCCTATTTGGTTGGCTCATTCTTAGATTGTCTCTCCTACCAAGCCGTCATTCTTACAAGAATTTGAGAAAAATAATTGTAAAAAAACTCATTACAAATTGAATACATTTGAAAATATTATCTCAATCTAAACAATGGCAATTGTAACACTATCTTAAAATGTTGGATGACCACAAAGTAAACCAAAGATTCACTGTTGGTTTGGTTTTTTGCCTTATCTGTATACTACAATATGATTATCTGTAGGAGACAGGAGGGTTATAGGTGAAACCCTTTTAAAGAGGCTATATTTACCACACTGGCTAGGTTATAGATTGAACCCTTTGAATATAAGAGGATTTTTTTCATAAGAACCCACCTGAGTAGGTTTGAGATGAAAGCCTTGGAATTAAGTTTAGTGTGTCTCAATCCTAAAGTCATTACAAATGAAAGTGTCTTTTGCCCTACAGTCTGCAACCTTCCAACAGTCATTTTTATACAGTAGACTACATAGGTAGAAGAGTTTTACTGTTACTTCAGAGTCACTCCAGTACAAATTGTTTATGGCTGAAGCTGCAGCAGAACACCATTTTGACCTTCATAACCCCCATCAGCCCTGCTGTCTATTCCTGTCCTAGACTGATCCCATACTCCCACGCCATTACATCATGCCTTCCCCTTCCCCCTGGCTGTGGAAAGATTAGTATACACATGCTGTAAATGTGACCGCTCTAGTGCCACCTTTACATAGATAAGGCTATTTTCACACAGCAAGAATGGTGTTGCATATATTTAGTATTAGTTCATGCTATTTTTAACCCAATCACCTAAATAAACCAAGGAAGTACTTTTTCCACTCACTACAGCTCTTTGTTAATGCTCGTCGGATTAAGTGCTAGGTGCTGACATTTATTTCCATTAAGAAATCATGTAATTGTACCGTAAAACACATGAAATTGTGAAACACATCTAATTCTGAAAAAAAACATTTCACTGGATCAGATCTGTACAGAAGTGTATACAGATTGGTGATGTGGATTTATGTATTATAATGAGTCGTGCAGCACTGTCAGTTAGAGTTATTATGGCCTCTAATTAGCTCTAGGCTTTTGTTAAATGAGAGATTTGATAGGTGTGTCTGAGGCCTTAATTATCATTAGCTGTGCCTCTGTGCTGCTGCGCTGGGAATAATATGTCCTTTATTCATTCCATGTTAGCCTTTGTGACTTTTAATTAGCTTCATCTGTGTAACATGCTTGAGCTGAACTGTAAAAAGAAAAAGAAAAGATTTTAGCTGTTAATATATGTAAATTAAATTACATGTTGAACTGCTACAGTCTATTTCCTCTCATGGCAGTAGACTGTAGCTATTAGAATACAGAATTTAAATATATATATATATATATATATATATATATATATATATATATATATATATATATATATATATATATATATATATATATGTCATTAATGTCATTAAAACCTCTTTAGCACCCCTCTTGACTTCCCAGTGTGTTCTGACAGATATAAATGGCATTACCTCAGGCTGCAGGGACCCCCACAGTTGCTAATGCCCTGGCATTAACACATAGAACAGAAAGTAACCCAGTGTCGATGTGAATAGTGAGGCCACTCACATTCACTAACACAACAACCTGCATTCATAAGATGAAACTCTAATCTAAAGCAAACAAGTCAAAGGGAACCGGATGACTGCATTAACAACACCTTCAACAGTCCACCTGTGACTAATTATCTGCTCGCTAGAAAATTACAAGGTTTTCTTACTCCTTATTTAACATTAAAATTAATACCAGAATACCAGAGGAAAACCCAGAAATTGGTTAACTTCAGGTTCCCTCATCTCAAACTTAGAGTTTTTTTAACTGGTTTTGAAATGCCTAAAATAAGGTCTGTGGTTACACAAGCTTGAGATATTTTCACGTTTTCTTCTGCAACATAAAATATGTCAAATTCTACCCTGCATTTAAATTATACAGCTCTTTGTGTGTGAAAACAGCAGTTGCTAACAAGTGCCTAAATGAGACCACAGAAGTTGTCAGGGACACTGGAGGGGCACCGCGTAGCTTTGGAGAAGAAATACAAACTCAAAACTATTTGTATATTTGCAATATTGTGATGAGGTAGTAATATATCAGTGAATAAACAAGCTGTTCTCAGAGGAAAATAAGGTCCCAGAATACTGTTTGAAGCTAGAAAGGTGGCAGGGTCCCCCACATATAAACTACTGCTACATGTGCAACAGTATAAATTGTGTTGTTCTTTATGGTCAGTTTGTCTATTCAGTTTATTCATTCATGAAAACAAATATAGTTTGTTTACTGTTTAGCAATAAAAAAAATCTGCCAATGAACATCTTTGTCTTCTGATCAACATTTCTTGGGGATGAGTGCCCCTTTAAACATCATCACAGTGAACATCATCTACTCCCTAATCCGTCTTCACAGGCCCATATTAACAATGTGTCAATATCTTGTTTTGTGGCTATATCTTAGCGCATGTTGTCTTCTATGCCAATCAAAGGTTTGACTAAAGCCTTTTCTGGTTGCCTAGTCATTCATTGCCATGCTATTTGTTGACTAGTTGTTGTTTGTTTGTTATATGAATTTAATTTCAATACAGTTAAATAAATAATCTAAATAAAAAATATATATTACAGTGACATAATAATGACAGTTAAGAATTCTATTAGGGGACATTAAAAAATTGATTACAACTGTCTCAATGTACATATGGGCAGAATTTGAGGCATTAAAGGGTCAGGTAGATTTTGCAAGAGAAGCAATTGTTGTAATATATACTTAGGTGAGGGTCTCACAGAGCTTCCTAAACCAACAACATGATGTGTAGTGGTCAATATGGTTAAAACAACCAATCATTCAAACATGAAATATCTCTTTTAGCTTCATTTAAAAGATAATATAACCAAAGAAGGACTGAGGAGAAGGCCAGCAAGTGAGTCAGACAGAAAGTGTGTTCTCTCTAATCACTGCAGCACTGCAGTCAGCATGCTGTCCCCCCTTGTGACAGTTTTATTATCAGAGCTGGTATGCAACACAAGAGTAATTTCCCCTAATGATCTCAACTGCCTTCCACGCCTCAGGACAAGTGAGTGTGGCTGACATGGGTGGAGAAGGGGAGTGAGAAAAGAGGGGAGGACCGGCGTGAAAGATAATATAGGAAGAAAATAAGTACGGTGGGTCTTGCAAGAAGATGACTGAGATCCATATCACATATAAGACTAAACAGAGCACATGCAGCTAATCTGGCATATTTAACATCCATACTACTGACATCCTAGTAATGAACCAGCATGAGAAAAATTGTTGCTCAAGAATCATTATTAATAATTCTTGCTCGCACATGTAATGCTGAAAAAAATTACAGCACAAGCAGTATATGCTGATTAACTGAGTGCTATGTTCTGTGTTCATTTCGTTTGTCTAAAGCACAAATAACATAACCCTAACATCCGCTATGTCAGTCCTGCAAAACATGCATTACAGTAATCTAGTCTACTGGAAATAAACACGCTTTTCAGAACCCGACAGTGAGGATCTCACCTTAGATGTATTTCTAAGATAATAAAAGGCAGTCTTAGAGAAATTAGCAATGTCTTTAGAAAGATAAGAACAGCATCTAAAATCACACTAACGTTTTTGTTTTTTGTTACTTTTACTTTAGTGGACTTAACTAACAGAGACTTTTGGACCTACTAAAAGAATCTCAGACTCTAAAAGATATTTGATATCAGCAATGAAAATGCATTGAATGAGGTTATTATCTTTAATGTAATGCCGTCTAGAGTATTATTATTATTTATTGCGTTTATAAATGGAATCATGGTCAATTTACAAAAAATATCCAAAACAAAAAACGTATAAAAAACAAACTCTTTCATATCAAAGTGAAAAGAGATTTCTATAAAGGAATGTCAATTCATTGACCCCCTTTTAAGTGACTGACCTAATTCAACAGAGGTCTAGACAGTTGGTGCTAGTAGTCTCACAACTAGTGGAATGTAGATCAGTGCAGGGAATGTGTCTCAAGTGATTATAGTATACAGCCACCTGTGTCTGAAGGTCACTGATTAATTAGTATCCCTGGCTACAGTCACACCATGGAGACAAAAGAACACTCCAGGAAACTCAGTGAAAAGGCTATTGAAAAGTATAAATCGGGATGGATACAAAACATTTCCAAGGCACTGAACATCCCCCGGAGTTCAGTTAAATCCATCATTAAGAATGGAAGGAATATGGCACATGTGTAAATCTGCCTAGCACAGGCTGAACTATGTGAACATGCAAGAAGGAGACTAGTGAGAGAGGCCACCAAGACAACTATGACTATTCTGAAAGAGGACAACCTGATTCAACCTGCAAGAGAACTATGATTTGGGAGAAGATTTATTTTCCAGCAAGACAATGACCTTGTGGAGTGACCAAGCCAAAGCCCAGACCTCAATCCAAAAGAATTTTGGCTGAACTTAAAAAGGGCTGTTCAGTTGATTGACAGAGTGAATATTTATGAGCACTGAGCAGTACAAATACTTACTGAATCTGTAAAGATTTTTCGTCTTATTTTTCTCCCACTTTGACAATTTTGGAAGCCTGAACATACCCCGAGCCTGAACATACTCCAAAACTCACTAAACTTGGATACGTCACATCTGGCGAAAATTGCGATACTGCAACGTCATTGGGTGTGGGTGTGGGCAGGGGACTCTATAGTGCCCCCTACTATAATGTCTTGCCTCCTACATGCACATTGTGAGAAATTACATAGACTTCCTGTTAATGGTAAGGACAGGAGGAGGAAGGGAGAATGTCACATTGCTTAAGGTGTAAAAAAGAGCCACAGGTGGGGACACATCCCCCACATGATAATATGCATCCCTATAGATAAGACGACACTTACTGTCCCATCTGCTACATCAAGGAGTCACTGTCCTGGGAAGACAGGATACACCCAAACATCAAAGAATCATTGTAATCATGTTTTCATGACTGTTTGTAAATGAAGGTAACCCCCTCTCTGATTCTGTACTTAAGGGGTAACAACTTAGAGTTTGGCAGAGAATGCTTTTGCCTTCTCTCCACGCTGCGTGCATTAAACGAGATTTGATTCATACGCTGAAGTCTGAGATTCTTCGGAGACTTAGCAACTCTCTACCTCACAAAGGAGAATTTCCACGACAACATACACAAACAAAATTTGGTATGCATATGTATCATGACCAGACACACAAAAAACCCTCTTGGACACATACCCTCAGCCCAACAGGAAGTTTGCGAATTTGGTTTTCGCCGCCATTTTAACGCATTTCCATGCCTCGTACTTTAACAAACCCCTCCTACAGATTTAACACCACAGACTTCAGTCAGTATCATCCTAAGACCCTGATGGCCGTGGTGGTGCGCTCCATTTTGATGCTTCACCATAAAAATGGAGTCCTTAAAATGTCTGCATCAATTTCCCATCTACACCTCATGCTCATGGTGTCAACTTGCTCACACATTTAGAGGGTGTCACAAATTGTTACATAGAACAATAGACAACATAGAAGGTCACTCTATGCGTGTAATTTTAAGACATGGATATGACATTATTGTCATAGAGCCCTGCATCATCTATGTAACTGCAATTATGTTTCTTCTATTTCAGCAGCAGCCTGCATGCACTGATGTCATCACTGTCAGACTTGGACAAAAGAGAGGGCTCAGATGCAGAATGGCAGAGGTAATGTCAGGTGTTATTATCTGATTTGCAACTCTTCAGACAGAATGACAAATGAATATTGCTATGAAAATCTGAGAGACAGACAAGACGAACAAGACATAAAACACAGAAGAAATAGAAGACGCTCCCGAAGGAGGAAAGCCTACACTTTAATAAATTCTTGAACTATGAAAATTAAATAAACAAAAAAAACACTCCAAAGAGGAAGGTACTCAGGTTATGAAACTTAACTACTCTCACTATATACAAAAGGTATAACAAAGCGCTCCACAAGGAGGAAAGCAAAAGGCTATGAAAAAGGATAAACTGAAAATCAAAATCCTAAGCAAAAACTTATTAAATTAAAATCACTCTTCTCAAGAGGACAAATACAGAAAATAAAACTTGGCAATACTTAACAGATCAGAAATGCAAGACTGTGAAACAGGGCTTCAGTATACGACAGGACGACTAAATACTCTGGCAACGTGGACAGGGGAAGACAAAGACTTTATACACATGGGGGAGGGGAACACAGGTGAAAACAATCACCGCGATGTGACAATCACTGTCTTCAACTGGGTACAGGATACAAGAGTGATGCATTAGAATGATGGAGACCTGATTTTCATCTCTACCCTCATCCACTCACCCATCATTCAGTCTGTTTGATATGATGTGGCCAATTAGCCCAGAGGTTAAATGTAAAGATTGCTACTGGTTGGATTAATTCGAGGTAAATGACTGCATGGCATTCAGTCATCCCAGGAGAGCCTCTCATCAATATCATCACCTCTTATCATGATGTTTGAGTGCTCAGGGTCAACTGCATTAGCTGGAATATCAAGTGCCATAAATATGCCTTTTTTTCTTTCTTTCTACGTTCACTGTTACTGAACAGATGAATACTTTGGTAAAAACAAGCTGAATTTAAGGTGACATGCAAAGCTGTCAGTCCTTACAGCTGCCGAAAACCATCTCCACAATTGGTCTATAGTGATAATGGCCTCAGCTTCCACAGCTGTAACCTGGTAGCCAATAACACCATTCGTAACTGATGGTTATAGAATGTAAGTAAATTGTCAACAATGAACTTAAGTTTAATGTATAATGTGTAATGTAAATTTACCATTTATTATTGCCACAGACATAGACATCTTTGACATAATGTCAAAACGGTTGTTTCTTCAAGCTCCGTTGATAATGTAAGTTTTAATTTTTTCTTTGTGCTTTAAGCTTAAAATGTAGCCAAATCTTATGGTGAGAATTTCGTTCCTTTATTATTCAATCAACTAAAATAGATTTGAAACGGAAAAAGAGATTTGAGAGCAAAAAAGAGCAAGTGGCAATCATATATCTTTTTTTTTTTTTTTGAGATCAAAACAGAATAGGTTGCAATTGAAAAAAAAAATGAGAGAACATATTTCTTCAACTTTAATCAAAACTAATGTTTGTAAGTAAAAACATATGACCATTTTGCTTATAAATCAGTCCTCTTTGCTTTCAAGTTAAAAACCTTTGCTTGCAAATCAGTCCTCTTTGCTTGTGAGTTACAAAGTTTTGTTTGCAAATCAGTCCTCTTTGCTTGCAAATTACAAAGTTTTGCTTGCAAATTCAACTGCACTTGATGGGCGGGGCCTACGCTGATGGATGAGAGAAGAGTTTCTATTGGTTGGTTTGACCTGGCTCCAGTGCCAGCTACATCTTCCGCATTACACCCACTTCTCCCTTGTGCTGTGCTGTCTGGAGGCAAGCCTGTTACTCTTGAAATGTTTCCCATATGTAATGAATTGTGCTATATATCGTTTGCTACAGCCTGCTGTACATTCACAACAACAACAAAAACACAGGTAATGAATTACAATGCCCTGCTGCTGCAAGCACACTGATTAGCAGCAACATGGTTGTCTCTAGTCACGGCTGACTAAAGGCTGCACGTCGGATGGTTCTTAGGCCTCCGCGCCGTCCATTACCTTCTGTTTTTCTGTTTTTTCTGCAAGCAAAGAGGACTGATTTGCAAGCAAAGGTCTTTTTTGGTTTCAAATCTATTTTATTTGATTGAATAATAAAGGAACAAAATTCTCTCCATAAAATTTTACGCCAGTGGGCTGTTATTATGATGATGGTTTATCACAGTCGTGGTGAAAAGTTTCCATCCACTTGTAAAGTACATGTATATCATAGCAGTCTTTAATTTCATATATTTGTACAGCTCTCATATTTCTGTGAAGGAATGAGTGGAGCACAAACTCCATTGTCACAAAAACATTCATGTAGTTTGGTTCAATATTTTTTTCATTATAGGTCTTCTGAAAATCAAAAGTGGGCCAAAACCAAATCTGTTGGATCAAAAAAATATTTTTATATTTTGAGTGATTCTGATCATAGCTGGTGACTAAAATGATCGGCAGAAGATCGAGTCTTAGGTCCAACAGGACAATGATCCGAAACACACATCAAAAGTGGTAAGATTAATCAGGCTAGAATTGAGGTTTTGGAATGGACTTCCAAAAGTCCTGACTAGAACCCCATCAAGAACATGTGGATTGTGCTGAAGAATAATAAGTGAAAATGCCCTTGGGACATTAAGCAAATATTTGAATTTTTGTGTATTTTTGATCCAGCAGATTTGGTGACATTTTCAGAGGACCTATAATAAATACATTATTGAACAAAACTTCATCTTTTTGTGACAAAACAGTTTGTGTTCCATTCGTTACATCACAGAAAAATGAGAGCTGTAGAAACCATTGGAACTGAAGACTGCCATGATACACATGTTCTTTATGAGTGGATGAAAACTTTTCCCCACAACTGTATTGCGTGCCAAGTACAAACTATCATTTGGTGCCAGTGGTCAGCAGATGTCATACTGTTACCATGGAGGCATGTCTTAGGCTTTTAGTTCAGCGGTAACCTGAATAAATGTCTTTACTTATTGAAAATGTCTAACTTTCTGACTGAAAAGCAAAAATATGACTGCAGATCAGCTAAGACTATCTTTGAGAAACTGGTCTTTCTGCCAGCACATGTCATCACCCTACACTGCCATCAAACTAAAGGCCTATAGCCATGCAAGTGCTGTAATATTCATTGTAAAGAAACGCAAAGAAAGGCATTGATAGATGCTAAAGTCCGTATATCTTTGTTTTTCTGTTGCTGAGACAAATTCAGGTCTGATTTCTTGGTTTTCACAGCTCTCTGTTGGTCATGTCAGAATTGGTTAATGTTGAACTGCACCTGAGCTGATAGGATGTTAGTGTATTAGTCTCGGTCTGCCAGTGGCCACTTATTGGATGATACTTGTGCACTGATCCAAGTTACAATGCAAATTGACAAATGGACAAAGAAACGTGCAAACATACACTGTTGGATCAAGATTATTTATTGTTTAAAGGCACAAGACAGAGGTCCCTCTGCTTTATTGTTCCACGGCTGCGGCTTTTAGCCATGTTCCAGTTGACTATATTTATAGAAACTCCACATTCCTTAACAAGCACAGGGCGCCATCTAAATCTCCACATAATAGAAAGTATTTAGTCAAACAGTCCCTCAGGTCTGGCTTCACAGCAGGACATGTGCTATACACTGTTTCTCTTAATCTTGTATCTTGCACACCACCTGTCATGCCATATGTAGTACTTGGAATGGATAACAAATATAATCTTAAAACAAATGAGCAATGCCTACACTATAAACAACAACACTATCCAGTAAATCATACAAATACAATTGTATAAAAAATATTTTCTTAAATAAAACACAGAAATGGGGCAATGAAGAGATTAGGAATGTTTCAAGTACATATACTGTATGTGACATTGCATTTACTAATAATCCATCAACCTTACAATTCCATATCACCAATTGCATTCCTTGACATCACTGAAATCATATACTAGAAAAAAACAGAAAAATATGACACCGCTGAAAACAGCAGGACAAACGTACATGAAATTATTGTCAACAAAATGATTTCTGCTTTCCCTTTCAAAAATGGATTCCTTTAAATTCCTGATTACATGATAAAATGGTCAACATAATCTGAGACTGTAAATCATACAGTTCTCTGATCCTTGACATGTTCTAACACTGAACTGCCTGAAGCAACAATTCCTCTTCATATCATTAGTGAAATACAATGCAGATGTATTAAAGGTCCAGTATGTTGGATTTAGGGGGATTTAATGATTTATTTTTATTTAAATGTCTACAACTTTAGAAACATGGCTCCTTTCATGATGTTTCTGAGACATGTAGACTGATTTTCATCAGTAATGGTGGTATAGTTTATGGTGAGCTGTTGTAGTTTCTCTTCTTTTCCCCCTCTCTTCCCCTCTCCTCTCTGTAATGTTACAGTTATAAAGTAAAGAACATTTCTCATCCAAATTCAGTCTGCAGTAAACATCACAGAACATAAACAGGAGGGAATCCACTTTTTAATCCCCAAAGTTGAAAAGTAATCTCTGAGCTCTCCTCCATCGGTGAACTCCCCTGGATCAGAGCAGAATCTCATGTGACTCTGGGTGTTTTTTCCAACAGAAGGTCTGGCTACACACAGACTCTCTCTGCAGTTGCCATGTATAGGTGTGGTCACTTAGCTGCAATCTGCAACCAACTCCTAAATACTGGACCATTAAAAGACTGCTGACGCAGTTAGCACTGTCACTATATGTCCAACTTGGAATGAACCAACATGGTTGCTAAGCAAACGCCTCAAAGACCTACTGAGGCGAAGATTAGGTGCAGACCATGAGGGAATGTTGGCCTGCTTTTAGTGCACATATTCCAGTTATATACAGATTAAATAAAACAGTACAGACAACACTCAAAAATAAAAGTGCTACAGTGACATCGATGATAAAGCATGATTACAAGGTCAAAATACAAGTTTCAGTCAGAAAGGCCGTAGTGAAACCTCTGCAAGTGATATTTCACTTTGGTAATCTGTTGTAGCCCAGGCTTAAAACTGTGAGTAGCCTTTCACTACCCTCTGCTAGTAGTCACTTTTCCAACCCATCAAATTCAAACAAAGTCAAAGCAACATGCACTTGTCTTTTACTAAGATGCAGCTGCAGCAAACAGTCTTATCTTCTAAGAATTCTACTGTTTTCCATTTATAGCCACAGGGTATTTCTTCAAATCACTGTGTCTGTTCAGCACAGCTTGCTCGTTTTTCCCATGTTGTTTCAGCAGAGAAAGCAACAGCAGAAAAGCATATTGGGGTAGAGCTGGTGGACTAGTGATCGGAAGGTCGCTGGTTTGAATCCCAGCTCCCCTGGGGAGGACCTGAGGTACATGTCGAAGTGCCCTTGAGCAAGATACTGAACCCCAAAATTGCTCCTCATGTGCAATTGCACCTGTGTGGCAGCCTCTGCCATCAGTCCTGCTTAAAGGAGCTGGCGACTCATTCAGACTGTACCCTGGCCTTCGCCCATCGAGTACACTGGATTTGGCCCTAGCAACCCCGCAACCCCTTAGAGGGATAAAAGTGTCAACATCCCCGCAACACTCACATAAAAACAAAACGGAAGAAAAGCATACTGACAAGCATGTGTAAGAGTGCATCTGCTGCATTTTTCATCGTCTTTTTCAGAACAGAATCTGTGATAGTGGTTCTTGGGAGCAGTTACTGTTTTTCACTATCATCTAAGACTGATGCAAATTTCAGAGTTATTACATTAATGTACAACAAACTATTTAGCTACTTCAATTACATATAAAACTTGTTGCCATTTTGTATCTGGTGAGTATCTGGCTAGCTAGGTAGCCGCATAGGATGGTGACTCCTTCGTCCCAAATTCTGCCTAAAAAGCTCTGATTGGCCATTTGTGTCTCCAACCAGCAGAAACAGCACACAAGACCTTTGACCTTTGTCTGCGTGGATGACCATGGAAAAATAAAAGCCGTGGAACGACAGCAAAAAGAATAATTTGTGTTGGGACAATCAATAAACTAGATTGTGCTGCTGAAAGCAATGCTATCTTTCCCCAATAAACAAAAAAACTCAGTCATTTTCCTCACAGTCATGATGCACAGCAAGTGTTCATGAATGATCAGACGTCATTATGGATCCTCGGGGGACATCTATGACTTTTTAAAGTGTTTTTAAAGTGTTTTCTATGCAGATCAAAATTAAATTAAATCAAATTAAAAAATGTTGTTTTCATGGTGACATCTGTTAGTTAATCTGTTAAAAAAGGACCCTGTTCACCGCTAGTGTCTGGGCTTAAAATGAAATTGTGATGACAATATTTGGGGATTTACAAAGACAGAAAGACAGAGTAAAGCATAGCCTCCACCACTTCATCACCTGCGGTAATAACTAATAATGATGCAGCCTGTGCATGAAAACTCTGCATGTTCAGCCTCCTTATAGCTATCAGGGTGTGATGTTTTTAAATGTAAAGAACATGTATATTATGGCAGTCTTGATTTGAAATGATTATTAGGACTCTCATTTTTCTGTGACACGTGACCGTATAATCACCTAAATTTATTAGGTGATTATACGGGGCTGTATAAATCAAAGTTTCTTTGCAACATGGCCTCTTCTGAGTGATTCTGGTGACTTTTCTGGACCCATGTAACAGGGCTTGTTACTCAGGATTGATCTGAACTGTTTGTTGGTATAAAATGCATAGCACAGTTGTGTCAGGAAGAAAACACAGACTATCACCTGCTGCTGAGAGAAAACTGGTCAGGATGGTCAACAGTCAACCAAAAACCACCCAAAAACAAGTCTGCAATTAATTACAAGCTGCTGGAAGCCAGATCTCAGTGTCCACAGTCAGGTGTATTTTGCATCAACATGGGCTGAGAGGCTGCTGTGCAAGAAAGAAGCTCTTGATCCAGATCCAGCACCTTAAAGCTGGACTGAAGTTTGCTGCTGATCACAGAGACAAAGTGATAATCTTCTGGAGGAAAACTCTGTGGTCACATGAAACTAAAACTGAGTTGTTTGACTACAATGAGCATCAATATGTTTGGAGGAGAGGTGAGGCTTTTAACTCCAAGAACCTATACCATACCTATTGTCAAGCATGGTGCTGGTAATATTATGCTGTGAGGCTGTTTTACTGCTCTAAAGAAGAAATGGAATAATGAAGAGGGAGGATTATCTCCTCATAAGGAAACCTCAAATCATCAGCAGAAGATTGGCTCTCAGGTGCAGCTGGATGTTCCAACAGGACAATGATCCCAAATACACATCAAAAGTGTTAAAGGAATGGATAAAGCAGGCTAGAATTGAGGTTTTGGAATAGCCCAAATTCCTGACTTGAACCCCATGGAGAACATGGTCTGTGCTAGAAAATCACCAAATTTAGTTGAACTTCACCAATTCTGTTAAGAGTGGTTAGAAATTCAGCCAGAGGACTACCAGAAGTTTGTGGAAGGGTATCATAACCACCTAATTAAGGTGACAATGGCCAAGAGACACTTAACCCAATAATAGAATTACTATATGTATATTTTTGAACCAGCAGATTTGGTCACATTTTAACCTATGATAAATTAATTATTCAACCAAAGTTCATGAATGTTCTTTGAGAGAAAGTAGTATGTGTTCCACTCATTCCCTCACAGAAAAGTGAGAGCTGTACAAATCATTGGAAGTGAAGACTGCCATGATTTACGTGTTCTTCAAAAGCTGATGGAAACTTTTTTCTCTGGGTGGCCACTAATGTTCTCTTCTCTTTGGGAACATTTCGGAAGAAATCACGTAAATAAAGGCCCTTACACCTACAGTATATGTCCAGCCCAGTGGATCTGAGGTTGGCAGAAGGCTGACAAATAATCAACACTAAGTTTAGAAACTACATGGTTTCACTTACTGTTCCTACTGGACCTCAGGAAATGTGTGCATGGTTGTGAATATCCTGTATGTCTTTGGAAAAGCCTACAAGCTAATCGGAATGGATGGAGACAAAGGTTCAGGACCAGGTCGGATCAAATAGTGATGTAGTGCTGTCGAAGTTTGGCCACAAGGAACTCCTGGGTTAGATTATGTCTTGTAATAATTCCAACAATCTGAAAGACATGGGAGATAACAAAGAAGAGCTTGGTCGGACACAATACAGGTCACTGCATGGTGGAGGGAAACATGATGGATTTTTTATATAGGGTTTTACCTGACGTGTAATGATTAAAACATTTGCTTGAAACACTTTGTATCAGCCTTTATGCAAGAGCTTTTCTTGCTTCCACAACTACTTACTTCCCCGACAGCATTGACCACTGGTAAGTGTCGCAGGCCCATAGTCCTGAACAAGTTGAACACCTGGGAGATGCGGGTGTTGGGTGATACTGTGTAGGGACACGAGTTCATGTAGGGGGTGACATCCTGAGAACACAAGGAATATTCAGTTTTGAAGTGAAAATTATTTTTCAAATCAGAATTACTACTGGTGCCCCTATCAAAATGGTGACTAGACTGCTTTCCGATTCCTTCAAAGTACCAACTACCAACAACTCCCAAAAAACTTTTTAATGATTGAACTGGTCATACCACTATCATGCGGGGGTTGAGGAGGGCGAGGTCCAAGTCATGGATGTCAGGATAACGAGGATAATCTTCAGTCATCTCTGCATAAGACAGCCTGGGCTGAGTGGCACTCTGTGATAAATGTTAAAGACAGACATTCAATAAGATATACATTACTACTTTGTCACAGAAATGAGACTTGTGAGTTGTAGCGATTGTTAGGATAAGGCTCCAGGAGATTCATGCAAGTCTATGTAATGTGTGGGTGAGTTTGTGTTTGTGTGTTTGTGTGTGTGTATAACTGACCGACTGGTTCTCGGCATAGCAGACCCCTCTGATGAGCAGGTTGACCAACTGGGAGCGCAGGATCACACCGTGGAAGGTTAGCGGTCTGAAGCGCTCCTCCATGGTCCACTCCTCACTAGGAGACTGATCTGGGTACAGGTTGGGGTAGGGGGCATACCTGCATGTGGACAGCAACAATACAAGTGTCAGATCCAAGCTATAATGCTGATTTTATTTCACATTGCATTACTTTTACATTATACTAACATTTCTTAGGACTAGAGGAAGGTCTATGCTGCTCTCTACTGGACATCACCTTTTCACTTTGCATGTCGTTTTGTGAGTAAATTAAAAAAAAAAAAAAATTTCACTTCAGAAAAAAAAGAAATCATTGTCTTTCTAACAAAGGTTTTCATGTGATCATGACTCTGTGAATACAAACAAATAACAATGTACATTGTATTTCCCTTTATTTTTGTGTTTGATTTGATCCACTTTTAATGTCAGTGTACTTGATATCTCAGTAAGCTCTGATGTTTAGTCATCTCAGTGTGTGACCTGAACAGGTAGGACGTGACTGTAGCATGCCTGTGTGTCTGTCCCACCTCCTCTCTAACATCTGCTGCAGCAGGTCCTCTCCCTCCTCTGCTGGCTCCACTGCAGCGTTCTGCTCATCACAGACATTCCTCAGCTCACTCGATGGGTACGACTTCATGGACTGACAGCGACGCCTCTGTTCACCCGCACGGGACATCACACTGGATTTCTACATGCAAGAGTGAAGGGTAAATTTATACTGACGTGTGAATCTGCATGTAAGCTAATCCATGCAGACACAATATATTGCTGCTCAATCACTTAAAATGAAAGAAATGCAAAGTCAGTACTTCCTATTTATGAATTTGATTTGCAATCTTAGTTGATTCTGATAAGCATTCATTTGACTAAGTATACAAGATGATAAATCTTCTATCATGTTATATGTGACTTTACATTGAGTCTTCAGTATGGGTCATTCCACGCCAACCCAGAATTCAGAGCTTTTCTCTCCTCATGCAGAAAATGTATTCCAAGCCAAATACCCATTTTTCATGGGACTGCACTGAACATCCTGTGACTAATATGTCTGTAAACATTTTACAACAACCATTTAAATGAATACATGATGTAAATCATCCTTCAGGTTTTTATGATGTTCGGGACAAATTTCAACCCAAACAAGTGAAAAAGTAGCGATTTGTGAGTTTGCTGAAATTTTGCTATGAGGAACAAACTTCCTCCTAACCCTAACAAACATAATCATAACTATTTAGAGTACAGCCACAGTTAAGGATTAAGAAGATCCCACAAATGTGATAAAAGCTTAACATGTTTTACAGAAAGACCATGACGTGAACTGGGAGGGCTCAGGTGGGCTGGTGTGGAATGATCCATATATATTATAGGATATTTACAGGGAATTCAATAAATCAGAGACCAATCATTCAGGAACGAATCTAGTAAATAATCAAATGAATAATTTTTTGCAGTCCTTGATTTGAAATATTTTCCACATTGGCCTGATGCAACCAGAGATATTAAAGCTTAAATCTTTTCCTTTAGGTTATGGTCTCTGTAAAGGAGAAGCTCTCGGAGCTTTTGTACTTGGTCTGACACACGGACCTCTATCTCCATCTACTGTTCACATTGCTGAACGCACTTTCTACATATAAATCAGCAATGTAGTATTGTCACCAGGAAACGTTTCCACAAGAAAGCAACAGATTCACAAGAAAGAGGGATTTAGAAGACAAGGAGAGAAAGACTGGAACAAAAGAGAATATTGAAATAAAATGTGATAATAGCTAGAACAGATAGCATTTATATTCTATTATCATAGCATTATAGGATCTTATTTTAGGCTGGCTGCATTATTAGAACGGTGTTTCACAATCACAAGGTCATTCCTTGTCTGGTGGAATGTCCTCAACCCTCCCTTCTCTTTAGCCACCCCCTCTTGATATGAGGCTAAAACGCACAATGTCACAAGACAGACCTTGAAGTGGATGTTGTTGCTGACCAGGATGTTTCCCTTCATAAAGTCCTGCTCGTTCTGTCTGTTTTCAGTGACCACAGGGAAGGCGTGGTACACAGTGGTGCGCAGGATGCTAACTAGAGACTGGACCCGGGTGTGGGGGTAGACATATGTCAGGTTGGGCTCCATGATATCACTGGCTGTCAGCCTTGGAAAGATGAAGGAAAGAACAGTCACAGTTAAAATGAACACAGAGGATGAGCACTAACGTTCAGTCAGTATGGGTTGATACATACAGTCAGAACTCCAGGGGTGACAAACCCATGCTTCTAATGAACAATGGCTTAGAGATGAAGCTAACTCCAAACCATCTATTCAGGTACAGAGGTGTGTGTGTGTGTGTGTGTGTGTGTGTGTGTGTGTGTGTGTGTGTGTGTGTGTGTGTGTGTGTATCAAAAGAGCTCTGACTGCAGCAAGGAGGATGGAACCACTGTTAATAGGTACAATTCTCATATTTTCATGCGGTAAATAATAATTCTTACTTGTCCATCTCAATCTCAGTCTCCCACTCCAGCAGGGGCACTCCTCTCAGCTGGATGTGGATGTCGTAGATGCCCTTGTTGAAGAAATCTCCAGTCCATTTGGCAACCTGACCAAACACATTTACGATGTCATCCCAAAAGTAAATACATCACTGTATCATTCTGAACCTATCAACCAATCTGTGTTCTCATTTCATATAAAAGGCTTGAAATCCTGTTACTTTGCTTAATAGTTTGATATAACTTCACAGTCTACCATTAAAGTGATCATGATAGGCAGCCCATATGTGATTTCATTGGTGGATTCAATGAGGATGACAGTCAGACTAATGGTCATTCTGACGACGCCTCCAAGGAAGGCAGCGGCTCCGATGAGAGCGAAGGTCCCTGAATAGATGTCCATTCCCAGTTTCCTAACAGAGGGGCAGACACACAATGAGAACCAGTATCACTCCAGTCAGAGAGGAGTCAACGTGTGATGAAAGCAGATGGAGTAACAGCTGTGAGAATGTCATTCACCCATCATCTCCCTCCATCTCCTTTTCATAGTCCACAAAACATTTCTGGGGCTTCACAGCATTCTCCTAAACAACTGAAGTGGATGGGGACTAGGGCTGCATGATATTAGAAAAAAACTTACATTGCGATTTTTTTTAAACTCTGTAATATATATTGCAATGTGAAAAAATACAGCAATTTTCATCAGATGACCTGAATAGCACTTTATGTTATGCTGCACTGCTGCTATCTTGTGGACAATTAACCTCTACTGATCTTACCTCTTTTTGTGAATGTTATGAGGCTTCTGTCTGTGTTTTAGAGATATTCTTATTGTCATCTTTTATTTCTTGCTTTTATTGTGCTGGGACCTGAGTACATGTTTCGTTCTATCATGTTCAAACGTGAACAGAATGACAATAAACAAAACTTTGAACCTTTTAGCTCTCCATCTTAAAATGGAACATTCTAGCTTCATAATTACATTAAGTAACTAACAATGAGTGATAAACAGTTTATTCAACGACTGAAATCTGTGTTTGTTTTGAACGACAGTCAGATTTGGCTTTGTATTCGTCGTACTGAGCTGTGTGGCAGAGTCCTGCATGGGTTCGGGTATCCGTGGGTGACCTGCACAATTAGCATGAAACAGATGAAAAATAATGTACTGTGTCCACCACGGGTGTGGATCGGGTCGGACGCCTGGAGAGCTCGGGTCAGGTTTTATGATTGCCATTTTCAAGGCGCCACGTTAAAAAGAAAAAAGGAAAAATCATTATTAGCGACAAATCTACAAAAATATGCCTGCATTTCAAAATGATAAGCATTTACATTTCATATGAGCTCATTCAAAACTCCCATTCCCCACTCTGGCTTCCTTTCATTTTTAAAACTTGCGTCCATCTAATTTTCCTTTGGGTGCGTGTTGGTATCAATTTATAGTGTGTCGGCTCGGGTGCGGAATGTAATTTGTGCAACTGTCGGAAAGCGGGTTGGATGCAGTTTTGAGTGTGGCAGGTACGTTTTGCAAAATAAGACCCGTGCGGGTTTGCAAAATAAGACCCCTGCAGGACTCTGCTGTGTGGTACTCACGTAAATGGTCAAACATATGTAGGGGTGGGGACAGAGTCTTTATGCACAGTGTGTGTCAGATTCCTTTGAAATTAGATGAGTTCATTTGCCTCACACACTGCAGGCTCTGCAATGTGACTATTGCACACACGAGTATCGCGATGACGATGCGCAAACGATATATCGTGCAGCTCTAGTGGGGACTTGTTTTAAAACATAAAAACAACCAAATAATCCATCCAATGGCTCCATACAGCTCATCTGCTGTAATCCAAGTCTGCAGAAGCCCCGGGATCCCAGACTGATTTGATATTATTTACAACCTCAAAACTTGTTATGTACATTGTAGCTAATAAGCTACAATGCACTTAACGCGTCTGAAATGCACCGTCACACTGTTCCCTTTCTTTGGGATGTGTCTGAAGTCCCCAGCTACTTCGAGGTTTAGTTTTTCAAAATACTGTAGTGGATGTTGCAGGATGCAAGACAATGTTTTTGAGGCCACACCACTACTTTAAGTAGATATAGTTATTGATGCTTTTGTGTATTGTTTCTTTACACAAGTAAACATGTCATACAGTATGTTAGGGTATACAGCAAAAAAACTCTCCTCTTTGGGGTTGAAGATTTGTACATCCCACTATGGCCCTGATTAAAAAAAAAAAAAAAAAGATTTTCAAAACTATGTCCCAAGATTTTAGCACCTTAAACTGTTTCTGGTTTGTTTTTACAACAGCAGTACTAACAGACCAGTTTAAAGAACTTGAGTGTGAAATACATCTCTAAACTGCTGTGTATAACATAATAAAAACAGAATACAAACATTTGCAAACAAATTGTGTTTACTCAGTGCTGAGCCCATGTACTAATCTCCTTTATACAATCGTGTGTTCCACCTGTTTGAACCTGTTCACCATCAGAATTTTCCAAACAGCTGTTTTTGGATCATTCTACAACTTTCGAAGGTCTTTGTTGATCCTATCCCAACTTGTTATTAAAAAAAAACAAAAAAAAACATTGGTACTAATTTGAATTATTTTGGCCATGTTTATCAAAAAAAGAGCCACTCACAGGGCAAAGGCCATTTTGGCCAACCCTCGTCACTCTCTCCATACAGTTCTGACTCTGGGAATCATCAGGGAGGCATATCTCCACTTTCCTTTTTGGAGATTAGGAGTGCCAAATCAAACAGATAGTTTGAGATAATTTGTTCCATCAGCTCTTGAGTACCTGAACAAGATATTGGTTATTTTACATTATTATTTGTATAAAGTGAAATCTTGTGTCTGTTGGCTTCAGACATGAGCTCTGTCTTATGATAATGATCTGGTTGCATAGCTTGAATGGATGTATTAATGTATTGCATATGGTATAGTGTGCTGTGAAAACTAACATAACAGGAACTTAATTAAGGAATTCATCCTGAGGGGGGTTTGTGAATCCTCTTCTGTTTATATGTGTTCTGAAAACAGGCAGATATGTGATGCACAAAAATGATTTAAGTATGACACACAACCGTGGTTGAAGTGTATAGGAAGTTTTATGCTTCTCCTGAGGCAGATGTGGAGATGATGGGATATTGTTTTGAGTGAGATCACATGTTGACTCCTGACTGCCACAATTGTTAGAATTATTTTCTGCTATTATCAAGGATGAGGAGAGACTGCCTCTCTTCAGTCATCATCCATGCGCTGCTGATGTGTAACTCATGCTTGCAAGCATTAATGAGCTTCCATAAAATAAATATTGTGTCAAACTTGGTGTTTTGACCAACTCTCATCTGAACTAGACAAGCAACTTTTTAGTTGCCACCAGTGACAGACTGGTGCGGGGGTGCGGGGGTGCGCAACTTTTTACACATGGAAGAAACACGCACTTTTGATGCCCCAGTGATGGTGAACGTAAATTGCCATGCTATAAACAACTGCATTAGAACATGGACCTATTAATGCACAACCCCAATGCATTAAAAAATAGTAATAGCTCATCAGAGCCAGCCACTTCGTTATCCATGTCTACCTCTTCATCCTCCTCTTGCTCATATTCCTCACTGTCCTGTCTTTCTCCCTGGTGTGCTGGCTCAGCTGTGTTTTTAACATTATTGCTAGCAGTATTAGCGCTAGTGCTAGCTGAAGCTGCACTTTATTTTAAAAACAAATCAGTCAGTTTGCAGCATTTTTCACCATCAGCCACGAGTGCTCTCTTAGATTTCTCTCTCATTCTCCGCTCCCCCCTTGTGTCGCTTCATGCCTCGATTCATTTTTTTTTTTTTGCTAGCTTAATCTCAGTCAATCTCCAACTTCCAACAACCACACAGACACGGTCCACTCGATTCATTATTGAAATTCACAGAAGGCATTGCTTCATTTTACCTTTGCAAAAAAATAATCCAATTTTAAAAAACGCAGGTAGATTAGTTTTATTTCAGACCATGCACGTTTTTGCAACATCTGAATGAGATATATGACAGAATTAGATTAATTTGGCTGTCATTTAGTGTCAGAACATTGACGACAGAAAGGATGTTGGGGTCGCATTGTCGTTACAATCATGTCGCTCTGTGATTAGTCAATTGGCCCACGATCGCCTGCTGGCCTCTCTAGCATTTGCCCAAATTCCAGATTACCAGTCCATCCAGATTGCCACGTCACACTCTTGAGGCTATATTGTATTTATTGTATTTTTATTTCTCAATTTTTTTTTTCTGCAAGTGTTTTGTAATGACTTCCTGCATCTTATATGTTGTGTGACATGTAAGTATTGTATCTTTTTAGGATGATTGTGTTGTGTTGTCCCCTGTTGCACACCCCTCGGGATGATAAAGACTCTAATCTAATCCAACCTAAAACTGGTTTGAAACATGTTGCTCCCATCAAATTCAGAATATGCATAGATTTACAAAAATCGATAATGTTGATTAGGTAACATTCTTGAATATACATACAATGCCTATAAAAAGCATTCACATCATTTATAAATGCCATCACAGTCAATATAATATGGCCTTTTTAACAAAAATGTACATGTCAAAAGTGAAAACAGATTTCTACAAAGCAATGTCAATTAATCAGTTACCCTGGCTTCAATTACACCATGAAGACAAAAGAACACTCCACACAACTTGAGGGGGGTGAATACTTACGCAACCACGTATTTTCCATTATATATTTAAAAGTAATTGACATTACTTTGGTGAAGTCTTTTTCACTTTGACACCAAAGAATTCTTGTAAATCCATTGTCAGAAAAGCCAAAATATATTGACCCTGATTCCATTTGTAAAAGCGATAAAAACGGAACAGAATCCAAGGGGGTGATTACATTTTAGAAGCACTGTATATACAACATACATAATAAAATAACATATCAGGAAATAAATATAAATGAATACACATTAAATATAGGATTAGAAAATTATCACAATTTGTTTGATCATGTTGAACACAGGGTCACAACTTTTTTGAAAGGGGGGTTGTACTGTTGAAAAAGCATTCTACTGAACTCTGGATAGACACTCAAATTTCAAACTTCAAATTCTGTGACAGTCACCTACTGACCCCAGGTAGTTTGCAAGTTTGCTGTTTTGTTTTGCTGTATTGAATGTAATTCTGACTTGTATTGGTATTTATGATATTTCATAGCCACTTGGAGTGGGGAAAGTCAGACCTTGGTCATTAGAACATGAGAACATTGTTCTTACACTTTGAGGATGTTGGAAACCAGGCGTCCAAAAGCTGCCCCACAGAGCAGAGAGGGGACAAAGAGACCGCTGGGTACAGACACACCATACGTCCAACAGGCTAACAGGAAGTACAGCAGGAAGAACACTGACAGAGTCACAGGGCTGAAGGTACCTAATGGAAGAACAGCAAACAGGTGTTCATTATGACCAGTAATATATACCAGTAACATATACAAGTAACAGGGTGCTATGTTGTTGTTTCGGTGCATGACTTCCTGTCTGCTCAGTGCAAAATTTGGCTGAATTGGTGCATCGTGGCTCCGGCATCCGCCAGAAAAGAAGTCCTGCATATCTGCTCTGGAATCTTTGGACTGCTAGGGCTGGGACAGAGCCGTAACACAGCGGACACATATCTGGTGGTATTGCGGTAAGTTTGACTTCTGCTTTGTTTTGCTTACATTTATTGTGTACTTTGTGCTACATATTAATGGTATTAAGAAGGGCCATATAAATATAGTCAGATTCATCGATATGAGGCTGACTTCCTTTGTCCAGTGGCTGGTGCTATGGATATGACACAGTACTGATGCATAGACATATTCAGGGCGACACCTTCTACATGTAGCGTGAGATTGACCAGAGAGTTGGAGCAGCGGGTGCAGTGTTGCATGCGCTTCACTGCACAGTTGTGACGAAAAGGGAGCTGAGCCGGAAGGCAAAGCTCTTGATCTACCGGTCAATCTTTGTCCCTACCCTCACCTATGGCCATGAGCGATGGGTCATGACCGAAAGAATGAGATCGCGGGTACAAGCGGCTGAAATGGGTTTTCTCCGCAGGGTGGCTGGGGTCTCCCACAGAGATAGGGTGAGACGCTCAGCCGTCCGGGAGGGACTCGGAGTAGAGCCGCTGCTCCTTTGCGTGGAAAGGAGCAAGCTGAGGTGGTTTGGGCATCTGATGAGGATGCCACCAGGGCGCCTTCCTAGGGAGGTGTTCCTGGCACGTCCAACTGGGAGGAGACCTAGGGGTAGACCCAGGACCAGGTGGTGGGATTGTATCTCTTCTCTGGCCTGGGAGCACCTGGGAATCCCCCAGGCAGAGTTAGCCGATGTGGCTGGGGAAAGGGAAGTCTGGGGCTTGCTACTGAAGCTGCTGCCCCCGCGACCCGATTTTGGATAAGCGGTTGACAATGGATGGATGGATGGACCCTCTACATGTGTGACCAAATTTGATGTAGATGGGAAAGTGTATGTTAGAGCAGGACTTCCTTCTTTATGGTGAAGCATCGAAATAGACCACAGTGCAACACCCAACAGGTATAACAGAATCTTCCAGGGGGCGCAATGGGGCCATCTTGTCACTAAGAAGGTGCAGACCCTAGCAGATACCAACATTCTTGACTCGTGATGAATGTGCAAACTTTGGCCTGTGCAGGAGTTTGTCTATGTACAAAATGGGAAAAGCCGTTGAGCTACTGAGCTGTTGTGCTCACCTGAGGGCAGTTGTGGTATTAAATTAAAGTCCTCCTGAGTTTGAACCTATATGCCAAATTTGGCAAGTCTGTGAACATCCTAAAGTTCCTCAGTGCACGCCATTCAAGATGGCCAACTTCCTGTGGAGGCAAAAAAATCCTCAAAATCAATTCCTGGCCATATCAATGAGACCTATGAGTCCTGCAAATTTCATGAAGTTCAAATACGTTTTTTAGTCCCCTGGCCAAACCCACACCCACTCATGTTGAATTATAACATTTTTCACCAGATGTGATGTGTGTGCAGAGTTTGTGAATGTGATTGTGAGTTTTGGGGTATGTTTAGTTTGCCAAACATGTGCTTCTTGTGGCAGACAAACATTTTGAACTTACAGAAACAATAGGGTCTTCGCATTGATAGTGCTCAGGCCCTAATTAGTCTCTTTTTAAATCAATTCAGTAGTCTCTAAGGACGGATGGTATACCTGTTTTAGCAATGTCACCAGTGTCACATTCTGCCACAACATAGATTTTCCAATTGCCTTATTATTTTAATAAATGTGCCTTTTGGTGGTTGTGACAACATGCACATAGAGGGCTTGGCACATACTCACATAATTTGAGTTATGTCCACTATCTACTATTTTCACATAAAACTACTCCTACCATCTGAGGAACTGAAGACCCAGAATTTTCCCTTTATTTGTGATGGACACGTTCCCACAGCAAATGAACAAACTAGTTTGTGCATTAAGTTCATCATTTTCCTTAATACTGCTGTCTCAATGAATGCTAGTACAAAGAAGAATGTGCTTCATAACTGATTCTCAATGCTGGATGGTTACCAACTTGAAACTTGGATGATGATGATGAACTTTGATGTACATTGTTTATTATACGCTGGGGCTTGGACCCCTGACTACACCGATGACAAAATGAGAAAAAAACACAACTAGAAATGAAACTGTGTGTTTAAGTATCTGGATATATCAAAATGATACGACTTAACCAACTTACAGCTGCTAACAATGTGTGTATGTGCTCATCTCACCATCTTGGTGGAAGAGCTGATGGATGGCAGCCTCCTGCGGGTTAAAGAACAAAGTGGCCATATCATTGTAGGTCTTGTTGGTGCAGAAGAACCGGCGGATGGTCGAGTTGATGTCCTCACTCCCGGACAGCTGAAAAAGATATTTCAAACTTAATATGAGACAAGAAATACATGACGATGGATGTGACCTAACAGGGCTTCTGTAAGGTTTTACAAATTTACAAGGACCTAACCACAACATAAAGAAACATTTTATTACTAGACTAAATAGACACAAAATAGACACCGAATAGACACTTATTTGTCATTGTATAAAAAAGAACGCAATGCAGCTGTATTTGTAGCAATCCCATTCATCAGCTTTTTCTCAAATCTTGACAGCAGCATTCTAAAAGAAATTGGCATTGTAAAATCTATAAAATTACAAATATATCCACTAATGAAATAAAAGATGTATCCATAGTGAAGTTACTAGGCAATTTTAAATAAACAGTTGTTGTACAACAAATGAATAACTAAGTGAATGGTTAATGCAGTGACTAAATTGATAAATAAATGCCCAACAGACAGAATAAATAATTACCTAATAAACAGATACCTTATAAATAGTTATAGTCTGGTGAATGAAAAAAAAAGGTTGTTGTGCAGTGAATGAATAGGTTATTGCATAAGAGGTGTTTGGGAGAGGGGGTTATGGTAACAACAGTTTATCAACAGCTTTGTGAAAGAAGCTCTTTCTGGGTCTGTTAGTCCGTGTGCTTATTGTTATGAGTCTACCTGAAGGGAGGGTGGTGAACAAAAGCAGCTAGTGGTGCTACACTGCGCCTCCACTGCAATCAATTAATCTGGCTCCACCAGGTGTGAGAGCAATACGTGGTGGGTGTATGAAATGCAGACTTGCTCTACAAATGTCATTTGTATTCACACATTATATATATATATATATATATATATATATATATATATATATATATATATATATATATATATATATATATATATATATATATATATATATATATATATATATATATATATATATATATATATATATATATCATTTGGAGAATTTTTTTCCATTCAGTTAAAAATGTACAAAAATGACTAAGTTCTAACTAAATTGATCAATAGAATGTTAAGAAATGACAGCTTGTAGGTTGTGACGTATATGTATTGTGTTGCAGAGATATCTACTGAAGTTAGCATGCTAACTAGTTAGCCCTGGCCCATCCTGGTACTAAGCTCCTATGTTAGTGGTGTAAACAGCATCACTTCCAGTCCAGACCACTACATGCACAGCTTACTGGGCTAACTAGCAGCTGTGCGATATGCTGCCTCCTGATTGTTTTGAGTAAAAATTTGACAGCTGACCGATTCTTAAAACTACCTGCATATGGGAGATGACCCTTTCTGCCTTTCACTTTGGGGTCTTGATCATCCTTCATCCAGCCTACTGTAGCCTGTCCATGTTAACTTACCCACAGAACACAAAATCAGTGAAAGCCTGAAGTTTAACAGCGCTGTGATGCATCCAATAATTGAAGACTTACAAAATCCCCTGCAGGTGTAGGGAGTAAAAGAATATATTTGACTGCACATCACCATTGCAAACTGTCTATATAAGTTGCATATTCAGTGTAGGCAGTGTTGGCCTCTGCTTTTCAGAATTCTATCTAATAAACACTGCACTGAACATGGAGAGATGGTTTGGTTCACTGAGTGTAAGTATTCTCATGAAGGAAAGAACTGATATTTACCGTAGTGTTATGGGTGGTAGGGGAGGACAGGTCACGGCATTCTCCCAACAAGACTGAAGCTGCAAATATCACCACTGTTGTCACCATAGAAACCAGCAGACTCTCCAACACTCTGGAAAAGTGCATTGATGAGATCAGCTCCCCTCATCAAACGCATGAAAGCAAATAGGTCACATTTTCAAATAGTTTAGGTCAAAACAACCAACTGATATTCATGACAGTTACATCGACACTTGATTGATTGACAGTCACTTTTTCCTTGCATTGGAGGTAAAGTTGCTAGCAATCACCTGATAAATTTGGCCTTGGGGTGGATGTGTCTGATGCGATACTTGGCCAGCTTCCTGTTCATGCAGTTGAAGAGCGCCCCAAGCAGGCCGCCCACCACCCCCATCAGGACAAAAAAGGCCAGGTCCATTGCTGTCCACAGGTGGCAGTTCTTATCTCCATCTGGACACTGAGGACCAAGGAAACTCAACTTAATCTGATATATTGCGGTGCTGATATGTTGTATTAGGCTGACAATAACAAGATCACAATAATAAGGATACATTATTTGTATGAAGCACTTTTAAAAACCCATGGCATAAAATATCCTACAGAACTACAACAAACTACAGATAGCAAGGACACTGAATACGACAGTAAAAGCAGTTCTAAAAAGTTTGGAGTAGATTGACACATTAGAGTTTAGAGACACATTCAAAGGGAGGGTGCAGCTATGGAGTCCATTCCTCAGGTTCAGTGCTTGGTCTTGGATGATGGAAACAGGTTGTCCTCTAAAGGAAAGGAGACTGCAAGGAGGAGCAGGTGTTTGCCCTCTGACAAAGCAAAAAGAACTCCCATCCTGATCCCACAACAATGACTCCTGTTCCCTCCTGTTCTGGTCTTATGCTTTTTTGGGGGGAGCAATGCAGTGGTATTGGATTACTATTACACTGAGATGGAAAAAGTACTAGAGTATTATACTTAAGTAATAGTGCTGTTGTGACACTTTTCCAATAAAATAAGCAGGTTTTAAATGCAGGTACACCCGACCACTTCCAGTTATTGTGGCGAGACTGGTGGCAGCATAATCTGTGCGCTCCCCGAAGAGTCCAGTACTTTCCCTATTTTAGATTTTCTATCTGATCATAAAACATATGGTTTAAACTAAGGAAGGCGAAGACTACATAAAATCAGACAGAACCACAAACTAAGACATGGCAACAGGAGACGTTGATGAAGTTGTCAGCACAAGTGAAGCTAGAGAACAAAGGGACATGTGCGCTCTGTGCACCAGCATCAACGCTATCCACGAAATAAAGGCATGACACAAGGACATGAAGAAGGAACTAGGCTGATTCTGTGAGACAATTAAACAAGAAATGAAGAGAGAGTTTGCTCCAGGACCAAATGGAGTTCCATACCGGGTGTATCAAAACTCCCCAAACATCTTATGCTTCCTATGGAGGCAATTGAAGGTGATTTGGACAAAGCAAACCATTCACCTTTCCACCTGAGATCATTACAACTAACCTCAGGCCAGACATGGTATTGTGGTCAACCTCTCAGAAGTCGCTTTTCATCGTGGAATTAACTGTACCTTGGGAAGCTGCAGTTGGTGAAGCATATGAACGCCAATGAAGGAAGGTGCCCACCTGAAGACCCCTATGAAGCATTTACCCCTTTACCCCCACCTCTACACCAAGTACTGATTATCTAAGGGACTGTACTATCTAATCCTATAAGCTCAACAAGATCAATTTAAACACAAATCTAACTAGCATGCATTGTGCAGCGATTGTTGCTGATCGCGTCTGCGCAGGACTGGCTCATCTCGAACCTCTGTGAATACATTGCAGCCAAATTTCCAGTACATTATTTTGAAAGCAAGTGAAAGAACACACCATTTGTACTTTGTAAATACAGCTGTTTGAAGGATGAACAGCGGTGAGGCAATGTATCAATTGTGGCTACACCTTCAGCTGTTGATGCTGATAAACTGTCTGTATGCCCATGAGATATTACCTCAGCCAAGAAAAGGCACTATCAATGTTGGGGGGTGTAGGGTGAGAATGGTATGGCTAATGGCTTCCAAAGAAGTGAAAATTTTAAATGACCACAGTCTCAAAGGAGGAGGGAGTTGCTGGTTACTGTGTCATGTGTTAAATCCAGATAGAAACAGTTCAAACTGATGGTTGGAAATTAAGTGAGCTTTGAATTCAGAGCTGTTGATGTGTTCCAGTTGTTTTGATAGGAAGGGGAGGTGATAATCTTTGTACTTCTATTGTATCTTTTACAATTAATATAAAAACACATGAATATAAAACATACATTTAACACATATTCCAATCAAATGAAGAGACAACATGAATGATAAGACTTTTACCTTGAACTCCCCAAAGTTGAGCAGACCAGGCAGCTGGAAGGAGCCCCACTTGCTGAAGTTGATCCCCGAACGGAAGAAGTTGAGGGTGAACGTGGCTGACATGGAACAGAAGAGCTGAAATCAGATGAAACAGAGGAGGTGAAGGAACAGCTGATCAAACTTGATGGACAGATGTCTTACTGGGAGACTAAGGCAGTGGCTTCATATTTGACCACAGGTTGAAGAAGGTTCTCAGTCATCCAGGTCATGGTAATTCTAAATCGTAATTTTCAAGTTGTTAGGGCAACTTGTGGGTCATTGATCCACAAGTGTCCCCCTCCAGTTAGTTAGAACTGAAGAACGAGAAGAATGAGAGGTGAAACGTTTTCACCTAAGTGAAACACATCCAAATGCCAACTATATAGCACTTATAGTACTTACACTATTTCACCACAGGTTTGTTTTCTTCACATGCATTCTCAAAAATGTGAGAACTGGAGCAGTTAAGGGTGGGTGTTCCTGGCTGGACCCAGTGAAGCAGTTGGTTGACGCTCCTGACACTGTCACAAGCTCAGGGCTTAAGTGTAAGTCCGTTTGGTTCTGTGACTCCACGTCTGTCAACTGGCACAAATGTTTCTACGTTTTGATGCGTAAATCTAGCATGTGGGGTGAGGATTGTGTGAATAAAATTTGCAGAACATTTTAAAGAATATTTTAAACGTCTGAATTGAAGTTTTGACCCAATCACGGTGCTTGAAAAAAGAAGAAGAAAATGATGGGAACAATAAGGATACATAGTTTCAGAACCATGAGTGACTGAACTGACTTTTGTGCCAATCCACCTTGTATATAGGTATTTCACTGCATTAGTGAAAATTATCATAAAAACTACAACAGTCATCTGGGATCATCTCCTGAATACCAAGTTTTATGGCTGCCCATTTAACATCTGTTGACTCATTTCAGTCTGGCCCAACCTTACAGCAGCTTTGGTTTAAAAGTGGGATGATCACCAAAGTCATCAGGACTCATTATCTGGTTTACATGAATGTCCGTCCGTCCCTCTTTGTGTTAATTGGCTTAGGTGACGTACCACTTTCCATGTGAGGGCCTGGTTCCAAAAAGAAGAGCCCTCCTCCAGACTGAAAAGCATGCCACCTATAGGAGCACCAAAGGCAGCAGCTACTCCTGCAGCAGCACCCGCTGACACAAAGTCTCGCTTGTCCCTGAGGAACAGCAAAGACAACACGCCAACATTTGCACAATATTTTTTACTTAGAGGGAAGCAGTGAACAGAGTGCAGTGTTTTATTTAGAAGCGTATGAACCAGATCCATACCTGTCACTGCGGAAGTAGGGGAAGTCAAATTTGATCCTCTTGAAAGTGATACTCTCAAACTAATAGAGGGAGAAAGCATCTGTTGAGCACACTTAATCCATAATCAAATCTATGTGACATATATCAGTGGCCATTCACCATCCATCTTTGTTTTTTGCTTTTTTGTTTAAACTGCATCCACTAGAACCACAATCAGTTCTGTCAAGCCAAATCAAATGATGTCAGTTTTGTAAATCTGAAACTAGTCAAATCAAACTGTGTCAAACATTTTCTTATACACAAAATTAGGACATGTCAATCTTGTTCAAGCGGAGTCATTATTAAAAGGTCAGATTAGGTCAGGTCTAATGCTGCATATTGGCAATTATTTTGATAATCCGTTTTGAGTAAAGAGTCAACATACAAGCTGATTCCAGCTTCCTAAAAGTGAATATTTTCAGGGTCCCTATAAAAGTAAAGTTCAACATTTTTCAACATTTTCAGACATGTTTCATATCAAATATCTATTCTATCAAAAAAATACAGATAAAATGTGAATGAAAATAATTGTTGCAGCCCTAGTCAGGCCAAGTCAATTTGACTTGTGCCAAGTTGAGCTTAGAAAGGCTCAATGGAATCATTTCAGATCAAGTCTATTGCAACACAATTGAACCCTGTAAAAGCTGAAAACTACAAACTGAAGCCGAATGAAGTGAGGTTATCAAAACATATTTCATAGAGCCAGGAGTGAAAACATTTAATAGTCTACGAACAGATTGCACAACACAGTACAACTGCAGCCTCATTAACCGCTGTTGGGCAGGACTATGTGATTTATTGAAGACATTTGATAATACTGTCTGTTCTATAGTAAACTGATAAGCAGCAGACTGGTTTCATGCTTCATATCTAACAAAAGTTGAGTGTTCACTTTTTTCCAGATGACACTGATTGCTCAGCCTCTTACTCAGCTGCAGACAGCAATGACAGATTTCAGTCTCAGTTGTGTGAACACTGTGATCATCAGCCATAGTCAAGCCAATGTGCAGACCGCTGTATGAGTTCACGGATGAAAATCTAATAACTTCACTAACATTCACTGGAATCATCCACTAGTGCAGGATGAGTCCTTGCTTAAGATTCACTGTTTGCAAGGTATTAGAGGTTCAAGTTCAACTGCCTGTGTCATGGTGACAGAAAACAGTGCTGTTGTCAGTTTAATGTATTTTTCTCTCTTAATGTATAGAACACTTATTTATGAAGATCATCATTGGTTTCTCTACCTCAGTCTTGCATCTTCATGGCCTTACTTAAGAAGTGTTCACAAGCATTCAAGTTCTCCCCCTTGGAAATAAAGTGTATCTCCAGCAGTTAATTTCTTTTTTGTAAGGACGCCTTCCAAATTTTATTAGAAGCCAATCTGAAGTTCCACTATTTTAAAACGGAATTCCCTCCTCATGGTTTTCTGTGCTGACGAAACAAAATTGAGGGATAGTTACCCACAGAAAGAATTTCATACTCAAAGGACAAACTTCGGAGGATGACTAAGTTACATCCAGGATGTGTACCTGAGGAAGGCCAGCTCCCACAATGGCTCCACTGTGTATCATCGGCCCTTCTTTCCCCACAAACAGACCTGAGTGAACACACACAGAGTCAGAGGCATGGTCACCCACCTGCTCATTGCTGACTCCCCATGAGTGCTGACATGACATGAATGAAGGTGACAGTTGGCATAGTTACTCATCCATACAGTAATATGTCATTTGCTTTTTTCTAAATTTTCTTTTTAAGCTCGTAGAAAATGTAATCTGTCAGGCACTTCTGTCCATTCATCCATTGTCACCCGCTTATCCAAAATCGGGTCGCAGGGGCAGCAGCTTCAGTAGCGAGCCCCAGACTTCCCTTTCCCCAGCCACATCGGCTAATTCTGCCAGGCGCTCCCAGGCCAGGGAAGAGATATAATCCCTCCACCTGGTCCTGGGTCTACCCCTAGGTCTCCTCCCAGTTGGACGTGCCAGGAACACCTCCCTAGGAAGGCGCCCTGGTGGCATCCTCATTAGATGCCTGAACCACGTAAACTGGCTCCATGCTGAGCTTCTCACCCTATCTCTGTGGGAGACCCCAGCCACCCTGCGGAAAAAACCCATTTCGGCCGCTTGTACCCGCGATCTCATTCTTTCGGTCATGACTCATCGCTCATGACCATAGGTGAGGGTAGGGACGATCTTCAGATCACCGACCTGTAACCCCTCCACACCACGACTGCGCCTTGAAATCCTGTCCATGTATATCACAAACAGGATTGGGGACAAGGCACAGCCCTGGCGGAGGCCAACACCCACTTGGAACAAGTCCGACTTACTTCTGAGTACATGCATGCAGCTCTCGCTTTGAGAATATAGGGATTGGATGGCCCTAAGAATGGACCCCCTCACCCCATACGCCCGCAGCACCCCCCACAGAACATCCCGGGGGACCCAGTCATACGCTTTCTCCAGATCCACAAAACAAATGTGGACTCCCAGGCCTCCTCCAAGACCCCTGCCAGAGTAAAGCGCTGGTCCGTTGTTCCACGGCCAGGACGGATTATTCCTCTTCAATCCGAGGTTCGACAATCGGCCGGACCCTCCTTTCCAGCACCTTGGAGTAGACTTTCCCAGGCAGGCTGAGTAGTGTGATACCTCTGTAATTGGCACACACCCTCTGGTCCCCAGAAAGAGAGGGACCACCGCATCCGTTTGCCACTCCTTCCGCACCGACCCCAACTCAATGTTGAAGAGGTGTGGCAACCAAGGCAGCCCCTCAACACCCAGAGCCTTCAGCATTTCTGGTGGTATCTCATCAGTCCACTGTGGAGTTGTTTGACTACCACAGTGACTTCACCCAGGGGAAATCCGTGATGATACCCCATCATCCTCCAGCTCTGTCTCCATTACAGAGGGTGGCTGAGTGGGATTCAGGAGGTCACCAAAGTACTCCTTCCACCGCCCTATTACCTCCTTAGTTGAAGTAAACAAGGTCCCATCCTTGCTGTACACAGCTTGGATGGTTCCCCGTTTCCCCCTCCTGAGGTGGCGGCCGGTTTTCCAGAAGCACTTTGGCGCTGCACGAAAGTCCTTCTCCATGGCCTCACCAAGCTCCTCCCACACCCGCTGCTTTGCCTCTGCCACAGCTGCGGCTGCTGCCCTTCGGGCCTGTCAGTACCCCGAAACTGCCTCAGGAGTCCCCCGGGACAACATATCCCCAAAGGGCTCCTTCTTCAGTCGGACGGCTTCCCTGACCACCGGTGTCCACCACGGTGTTCGAGGGTTGCCTAAGACCCTATGACCACAGGACACAGCTGCAGCTTCAACAACAGAAGCTTTGAACATTGTCCATTCAGGTTCAATATCCCCAGCCTCCACAGGGCCTCCCCCAGACGTACCCAGCTTACCCGCACTATTTGTTTCTCCTGCCACCGAAACCAACTCACCGCCCGGTGGTGATCAGTTGACAGCTCTGCCCCTCTCTTCACCCAAGTGTCCAAAAGGCATGGCCGAAGATGAGATGATACAATCACAAAATCGATCATTGACCTTGTAGGGCCCCAGCCAGGACCTCCAAGAAGACTGCATACTCCAAACTGCCGTTCGGTGCATGTGCGCTGACAACAGTCAGGGTTTTCCCCCCAGCCCTTAGGCATAGGGAGGCGCCCCTCTCGTCCACCGGGCTAAACTCCAACACGCCTCACGCCTTTGGCAACTCTGGAGAAGAATAATGTCCAGCCCCTATCCAGGAGTTTGGATCCAGAGCCAACGCTGTGCATGGAGGTAAACCCCACCAGATCCAACCGGTAACGCTCAACCTCATGCACCAGCTCCAGCTCCTTCCCCCCGAGAGAGGTGACATTCCACATCCCCAGAGTCAGCCTCTGCAACCAAGGTCTGGGTCGCCGAGGCCCGTCACCACCACTGCCACCCAAGTAGCAGCGCAATCGACCTCAGCGGTTCGTCCTGCAGATGGTGGGTCCACGGGATGGGAGAGGGTGAAGTGCCACGTTGCTCTTTCAGGCTTTGCCCGGCCGGGCCCCGGGCACCAGGCGCTCGCTCACGGGCCCTCCGTCCAGGCCTGGCTCCGGATGCGGGCACCAGGCTTCCTCCGGGCAGGGTCTCTCGCCTCACACCTATATTTTCCATGGGGTATTTTAAACCATACTTAGTCTGGCCCCTCACCTGAGACCAATTTGCCTTGGGAGACCCTACTGGGAGCACATGGCTCCTGACAACCTAGCTCCCAGGTTCACTGGGACACACAAACCTCTCCACCGCGATAAGGTGATGGTTCCCGGGGAGCACTTCAAATTTCAAATCAAATACATTTCCATTGCACACAGCTCTCCATCATAATTTACCTCCGGCCACACTGAACAGGACTCCAGCGGCCTTGCAGAGAAAAGTTCGTAGCCGGACAATTCCAGGAATTTTCACTCCATTCAGGTAACTTTTGATTTCTGGGATTCCCGAACCTGCAGCTACTGGCTGAATATAGGGTGGCAAGACACAGCACGTTAGCAACATCACATGATTCAACAGGTTAGTATAGTCTCTTGTATTGCAAACACACTTTAAATTAAAAATGAGACTTCCAGTCTAGTGTGCCAGGTGATGGCAGCATAGTGCAACATGTTCCCGACAGCAACAACCAAAAGATGCTGATAAAACTTGAATTTATTAAAAGAAATGTCAAAGCAAGATTTACCACAGAGGCCGAGTGACTAGGCCCATCAGAAAGGGGAAGAAAAGTCTCACATAAAGTAAAAAATGCGATGACAGAGAAGTTCAACTGCCGCAAGCTAATAGCATTAGCAACATGGAGGCCAATATGCAGCCAGACGGTGATTCGGGGCCAACCTGTGAGGTTTACCTGGACTTAATAGCTATGAGAATTCTGGAAGGACTCCAGTCAGCAACTAAATGACAAATGAGAGGATATTGGTAGAATCTACGGAAAAGTGAAATATTAAAATATAGGAAAAGATTTTCAGGTATGTCACCATCCATCAGCCTTATGTTACAGAGTTTAAGGGCATTTGAAAATAGCTTCTTGAAGGTTATTATTGGTGCCTATGAAACAGATTCAGGGCTTAAAGTTATTTCAAGATTATACAAGGCTCTTCAGGAGATTACGTTAACAAGCTCTGCCTATATAAAACAGTTGCATCTCAGAAGTGTGGAAGGAATGTTATGAATTTCAGTGGAGGGTATAAAGCTCAATGGAGGGTTTTTGCTGGAAGAGTGTTTGTAGATTTTTTTTATATATCTGTGCACTCAGGCAGTTCCAGTTGCTGGAGGAATTGTGGCTTCCAGGAAGGCAACTACTACCACTTGTTTTGGGCCTGCACAAAAGTATATGCATTTAGGCATTTGATTTACTAGAATTAGTTACTAAATTTGGGACTTAAATTTCAGTGGGAAGAACTCCTCTTCGGCTTTTTACGTTCAATGTCTACAAATATAAAAAGAAATCACTTCTTTAGCATTGCTGCTGGTAAAGCAATTACAAGGAAACAGTACTGGTATGATGTTATTTACGAAATCTTTGTGATGTAAAAAATTACATTTTCAATGAGACTCCAGGAGCATTTAAATATTTATTCATCTCTTTATGACTATACAAGAAACTATAACTATTCCCAAAATCGATGAAAGGACATATCTAATGATGAATATGGAATTTTTGTGAAAATGTGAAACCAAATAAAAGAAAAAATGTAAAAAAAAAATAAAATAAAAATAAAAATAATAATAATAATAATAATAATAATAATACATGTAAATGAAACACATCACTATCTGTTGATACCAAGTAGAGAGGGGGTTAAAAATTCAAACTCAGAAATCCTGTTAGGTGTCTTTAAATTGAAACTAGGTTCACCATCTCACTGCAGCTTGTGCTGGGATCTGCCAAGCATTAGAAACATCTGTCTGAGATGGTTAATATGTTAGACTCTTCAGTCTTTCTTTTGATAGATCTTTAGTTAGTCACCTCAAACCTTACTCACTATTCAAAAACTGCTTTTATCTCACAAAACACAAACAAACAATATAAAAACAACATTGGTGTGAAAAGTGTTTTATGTGTTCATTTCATTGTATAAAGTTTGGTCATGATTGGTGAAAAGACTAGAAGCTTAAAGGCTAGAGTATAAATGTACGGTAATATTTGGCTCGTGGCTCAACATTAGGCAGTTTCAGTTTTGGCTGTCCAAAGGAAAAAAGCTTGGGGAACCCTTCTCATAGAGAGCTGTATTTTTTTCAGCACACTGACGGATGTGTGACAAAAACTTTGCTTCATTGTCTATGACTATGTTTTCCAAAGTTGTCAAGATCCTTTTTCTAAATTGAATAGGAAACAAGCAACCAGATGCTTGCAGTCTGCTTAGATCTCCGTCACTCACACTTCTGGCTACATTTTTTTTTTTTTTTTCCCCCGGAGGGACCACTTCAATATAAGCAGAAAATTAGAATACTGGAAAACTCAAGTGTATCTGAGCCGTCTTACCTCAATGAGGACGAGCACACTGGCAATGAAGATGAAGGTCATGTTGAATGCAAGGAGCTCCAGCAGAGACAGAGGGAGACAGCCTTTATCAGTGCACTTCTCCACAGCTGGAGATGCTCCACTAAGAAGATGAACCACCAACACTTTGTACAGTTTATCGTCAGAACATACTGAAATGAATGGAGAATGGAGACTGTCTGGCTTCGAAACAGTCAAAATTATGAAGTGTTTTTTGTTCACATGCAAAACAACTTGCATTTAAAAGTATTTATAGGCACTAATACTTCCAGAACAACCAACTACTTTCATGACGTAAAATTATGTGTATTCCCAAATTATTAGAATTTGTGTTGAATTATGACTCATTCATGTAATAATATGATAATTTCCTCATAGAATTAATGTACTTTTTATGTTCAAATTGCTATGACTGATTTTCTCAAAATTATTACAACATTACAGCATCTTCACTTAATATTCATTACTGACTGGCATATTGAAGGATACAATCACCAACTACAGTAAATTTGATTTTGGTGAAGAGGTGCACAAAGAAATCGACAAACAGGCCCACCTGAAAAGAGACATGAAGGTGAAATGTGACTCTCTGGTCATCAGAATATATCTATCTAGCAAAGAAAATCAACAAATCAGATATGCACCCACCAGACCTACTGTGACTCCGATAGCAAACATCATCATCCACCGTATTGCTTCATACTTTTTGGCTTTCTAATGGAAGATAAAATAATGTTTATTAAAATGATTTGATGTACAAAAAATATTTGCATTTCCTGAATAAAATGTGTGTGATTGCTGCTTTTGCTCATCACAGCAAGAAGTTCTGGTGAAGATACTGCCCAAAATTGATGGTTATTAAAGGGATATTGATGAGGGAGGTGAGGGAAGTCTGGATGTCCCTGCTCAGGCAGCTGCCCCCGCAACCCAGCCCCGGATAAGCGGAAGAAAATGGATGGATGGATGGATAAAGGGATATTCCAGTGTAAATTTAATCCCTGTTCTACCACACCTTGACACCAATTACAACCCCCCCCCCCCCCCCTTGAGAGATAAAGTTTGCAGACCGCTAGCTTACGTAGTTTCAGCATCCTCAGAAATGACTGCACAACAACAATACACTGCAGTAAATGGATCCAAGTATAAATCGCCATCAAAAAGCCACAAATAATGCTCAAAACAGCACCAAACTTCAGCAACATTAGAAACAGGGTCCCAGCACATTTTTCGAGGCATCAAACATTTGATATTGTTGCCAGCTTTGTCGGAAAAGATAAACAAAACTCACGAGCCAAGAAGCCTCCTTGCTGTAGGGAAGCCCTGCGAGTCGATTACCGAGTGCAGTAGAGTCCAGCAGTAATGATATTCACTGAGCTGCGGAACTGCACTGGGTAATCGACTCACAGGGCTTCCCCACTACGAGCCTGCAGCTGGAGAGGTGAGTTTTGTTTATCTTTTCCGACAAAGCCGGCAACTATATCAAATGTTTGATTTGGTTTGCCTCTCCTTTGCACCTGTTCTTACTTTAATTTGCACCAAAGCAGATAAAACTGACTTCAGCACATCTCCACGGAGCACTTCTGTTGAGGTTGAGAATCTCTGTCACAAGCTGAAGCAAGAAAAAGCTGAAAAAGGCTCTCAGTCATCCAGGTCACAGTGATTTTAAGTGCTGTATCGCAGGTAAATGGACATGTTTCAGTTTCTTCTGTAACTTCCCTCCAACTAGTTAGAACTGAAGGGCCCTCTTGGATGAGAGGTTAAACATCTTCAAGAAACTGAAACACATCCAGTTGCCTACAATACAGCAAGTGAAATCGAGAAACGTGAAATCTGCAAACATGTTTATTTCTATTGTCATTTTCAGCTGCAACTGTAACATGTGAAGATTGTTAAACACAGTGGTCAGACCGATCTGATGTTTTTGCCGTGATTGTTTTATGTATTGTGTTGCTTTGTTAGCATCTTTGACATCTACACAACAGCAACATCTCAAACTAAATGCTATTCTTGGGTAAACTCAGGCTGTCATTTTATTTAGTCTGTGGCCAGGCAGGCAAATTAGGTCTCCAACTCAATGTAAGTGAAAGTGTTGTTATTAATGAGATATAAAACATCAAACATACATTTTAGATGAATAAGATGCATAAACTTTGATATAAAACCCTGAAAAAGGCAAATATATTTTTTGTAATTCATGACACATGGATTTTTCCCATGGAAGTTATAGTAATAGCATTGAGATATTAATGAATATGTGCCCTCCCATAGTCTGCCATTCAAAAACTTCAGTAATTCATTTCTATCTCAGTAACTTTGCAGATGGATTTGATTAGTGTCTCTTACAGAGATGTTATCCACATGTGAGGAAAAGACAGGTGTCTTACCTTATTGTCTATCCCCTCCAGGAACTCCACATGGGGCTCATTGATGCAGCGGTCATAATCCAAACTCTGTAAGAGCCAAAACAAAAATCTACGTAACCACTTCTTGGGTCAGACATCCATTGACTATAGTCTGTATCAAGAGCAGCATGAGCCCATCGACACACATTTATGATCTTTCTTTCAGGACTGCAGCAATATAAAGCATTTTCAAGACATCAGAGACTCTTCCTCACTGTGCACTTTAGAACAGTCCCTAAAAACTGCTTACATATTCTGAATAACTTTGTTCTCCTCCTCCCCTTCTGATATGTTCCCTTTACTCATGGATTATTGTTTTTTTTATTTGTTCTTTGGTTATCTTACCATATACATTTGCTTATTGACGGTATTTAAACTAGGTTGTGAAAACCACAAGTCAAAATCATTGATTGTAGACTTCTTCCCTTGTGAAACACCATGAACTGTGTAAGGCGGTGAACCCTTCTCTACCTCGACATGGTTACTGTCCTGTGAGAATCTCATACGGTTGCAACCCTACACCTAATAAGGATTTTGTTTGTTTTCTTTTAAAATTGGTTTCTCACCTCGTAGTCCTTCCTTGGTAGAATCTCATCCTCTTCATCTCGGATTTCTCCAAGGATTGTCTTGGGGCAGAGAAGAGAAATACTCTGAATGCAGTAGAGGTGGAATACAGGCACATCCAGCAAAGCAAGGACACTTCACCAAAACAAAAGTATGAACAGCTACAAACTACAAAAATGTAGATCAGTTCACTACAAGGTGAACATTGAGAGTTTTGCTACAAATGTGACTGCACATACTTACTCAATAATGATACAAACTTGACAGAGCATTGTTATTCTTGCAAGGTTGGAGGAACAGCCTGACTCCATTCAGAATTTGGTCAATTTTAAGTGTATTTCTTTGCATTGTTATTGTTTTGCTGGCAAGTAACATGCATATACCATATTTAAGAGGGGACAAGTTAGCCTACTGCTGATGATGCCAAGGAAGGTTAGGAATGACTCGATTACAAAAATAAATAAAATAAAATAAAGGGGGATCCTTAAATGACTAGATTTGCAAACGAGGCTTGGTTGACTTTCTCTCCATAAGCACAAGGAAACACAGCAAACTAAGTGTCCCTGGGGCGAAGTTCCACTACAAGGAGAAGTGTTGCCTGTTTCATTCTAGCTTCAGTAGTGTATTGTGAATAGATTTTAGGTCATAGTGGCAGTTACTTGACAACAGGAGACAGCCACTGAGCTGCAGGGTGTAGCAAGCAAGCCAGCATAAGGCACTGAGGAGAGTTCAGCACAAATATGATGAAAGATGTCAGCTTTTAATTAAAACCAGGAGATGTCCACTAGGTCCATCTATTGTATGTATCTTTACCAGTTCCTCGGGTGTCCGCGTCTCTCCTTCTCTGCAGCAACACTGGCAACAAAAACAATTTCCACAACACGCCATCTTCGTTGTTGTGTCATGCTGTGTTTGGGGCCAATGGTAAAACCATCTATACATGTTCCAAGTTTGAAAAAAAAAAGAATTGCTGGGGGAACCTAGAAAATATATGTAGTAATTAGTGCATCTGACAACACGTCGTACAGAAAATAAGAGACCCATGCTGTAGCTGTGTCCTTAATTTGGAATTCAATACACATAATCATCACATAGTCACGATCTTTAAAAAAGTTGTCAGATTTACCATGACATTTAAACGCAGCACACACGTCTCTTCCTCATTGTCATGTGACGCGGAAGGTAAAATGCTCTTTAAAGTGTCAAAACTGCGCGTCATTTACGCACAAAGCGCATCTAAAACTATTTGAATCTTTGATAAAGGCGAATATTACCCAGCGGAATTCTGTGATACCAGCGTTCAAGTGACACAACTGTTAACTTTCAACTTTTAAAGTTTAGCATTACGTGTTGTAATCTCCTGGACTGACAGGAATATATATTAACAGCAACAAAAAATAGCCAAATTAACAGGCATATGATACACTGACTCAGATTTCGACTTTTGATATACGATCATCTTTACAACGACTTCACCAACCGACGCAAGTAAAGCGCCTGTTGCTTTCATTGGCTGTGTACAAACCAAACGCACGTCTTCCCGTTAAAAATAAATGCATCGTGTCTCCACTGCATGGTCGTGTGTGTGTGTGTGTGTGTGTGTGTGTGTGTGTGTGTGTGTGTGTGTGTGCGCGCGCGCGCGTGCGGTCGTGGTCGAGTGTTCCATTTTCCCTTGCTGGCCGGATGGAGTGAAGTCGGGCAACATAAGACGGCTGTTGCAAAGCTAGCTTTGGTTTACTAACGCATACTACCTTCATGTGATACCCCTGTATTTCTCTCAGTTTAAGAACCAATGGGCAAACACCGCTCGTGAGGTATGTAGCTTTGCTCTGCTCAGGCAGCCCATGTGGCTAACGTTAGCATGCTCTAACTAGGTGTCTGCCACTAACATATTTCCCACGTGCGCCTGAGTGAAATACCTGGGTATAAAACCAGAGGCTCGAGCTGTTCGAGTCAGTCAACGTTAGAGACATTACCGCCGACATCAGCCAGCCTACGAATCAACCAGTTATTCGTCTCTTCAGACGGCCCAGGTAGGATATGTTGTGGGGGACCCTGTTGTGTTGTTTTAGATTATGTACAGAAGCCAGTGTTCAGCAACTTTAATTTGGATTTACTGTGAGGTTGTGTGTTGTCAGAAAAAGATGTCAACCTATTGAACTGTGTTTGGTGTGTCAGGGTTGTAGCCAGGGGATATTTTTTAATGGGGTAGCATAGATGGGAAATAGAGCTATGCGAACCTGTATGAATGGGAGGAGATCAAATGTGTAATGCAAATGTTTAATGTATCACTTTGTTCTACTAATGCACATATGAATTGAATTCCAAAAGTCATCTCGGCATTTATTGTATTTTTTTTTTGTTGTTGTGTTTTAAACATTTTATAAAACACATTTTATAAACATGTCTCATCATGTGACAGATATCCAGCTCCTGCTCTCATCTTTTACTGCACTTTAATTCTACTGCAAAGTGATTTCATACAAGTTCTGTATTCATCAATCTTAAATCAGATTAATCCTTCTATTTTGGTGATGGCCTGCAAAAAGTTTAATAAACTTGTCCACCTCAAGTGACTTGGCTCTTCTAGCCTCAATGCCAAGGACACCCAGGTTGCTAAAAGTCTGTAATCTGTCATAGTTGTGCACAGATGGGCCTTAATGAGTTTGACAGCTAAGAAGCTGCACTCACACACTGCACTAGGTCATGACTGAGATCTTCTGCATCACTATCATAAATTTCTCTAATGCGAAAGACTGCTTTCTCTTGAAGGTATTTTGTGCTTTTTGGGTCCAGAGCTTGTATTTCTCCCATCATGTCACAGTTCAGTCGCCTTTGTAGAAACACCTATCTTACTCTCCAAGTATGGTGTCCTAAAGGTATCCCTGTCACCATCGTTACATTTATGCTTGGCCTTTTGTAGAGGTCATGACTGACCCACTAAATTTAGAGCTGATTTTTTGAGACCTCTTTTTAGTAAAGTAGAAACTGTAATTACACATAGACAAATAGGGGTGTCACGATTCTACAAAACCTTGATTCGATTCAATTTTCGATTCTAAGGTCACGGTTCGATTCGATTCTCGATTTTTACATTTAGTTTTTTAAATCACAGGTTGCTATGCCAATTTTTAGACTAGACTTTTATGCAATGTAATATCTGACCTTTGTTCGCAGTGTACCACACTACATTGTTAAATTTAAAACATTTATTAACAAACATAATGTAACAATAACTTACATCTTTAGTCAATTGGAAACAAAATAACCTGCCATCTAGTTTCTGCAGCACTTGCAAACTGTGGCTTTTTTGTCAACATAACTCACTGGAAATCCAAAATACTTCCACACCTGCAACTTCAATGAAAGAGGAGGGGGTTAAAATTCTGTCTATGGGTCTCTAGTTGCCATTGGTGTAAGAGTTGCGTAGCCCCTTTCAGGAATAGTGAGCTTAAAGTTTGTAAGGTGTGAGTGGGCGAGCGACAGTGAATGAATGGGAGAGGAAGGAGAAGCGAAAGGAGTAGCAGGAGTAGCGACAGCAATAAAGTGTATAATATAGGCTGCAGTTTGGCTGTGAATAAAGGCGATGGCTCCTCCAGATGCAGCAAAGCTCCCTGGTATTATTTCCCGACCAGCTTAACACGTGAAAGGGGTTCACCCTGACGGTAAACACAAACTTCGGCCCCACAGGAAATCATCTCCCATGTGCTTCTCAACCTCAGTCCGGGAGCCAAACAGGAATGGTGTAACACCATGCCATCGTTTGGCTGGCTGTAGCTAATAGCTACTGGCTTAGCTAGTAGCTAAGTTAGAGGAGGTCGACTTGCAGCACTTCAGCACTTGCCGTGTGTGTTTTTTTCCCCGCTTTCTTTAATTCGAAGTTCAAGATTGTGACTTAATTTCGGTCGATTTTGATTTAAAATCAAAATCGTGACACCCTTATAGACAAACATATTAAACATGTTCAGTTTGAACTATAAGACAGCTACTCAAGAAAATTTGTCAGCCTTGGCCTCATAGTTTTTTATTTTTTGGCCAGTTTTGCCTAAAAATGTCCAGGTGTTTTTTGGCATTTGTACAACTCCCCGAAGCAGTTCCTCTCCAACTGCAGACACAGGCTGACAGTACACTCCTCACACTTCCAGGGAGCACTCTCTGAGATTTGCCCTGTTGGTTGCTTGCGGGCACAGGGAAGTGAATGTGACTGTCGGTCTCCTTCGGCTTGCTATTCAGTGGAGCTCCTAGGAGCTTCACAGAGAGCTCTTCCTGGAAGTCCTGGTGACTCGTGTTTTTGCTGCTGGCTGGTACATTGTTCTTTGTAAATGATGTAATTATTTGTCACAGCAATGACCAGAAAATGCTGGAAAACTGTAATGTACGATTTCTTCGTTTTATGATGGACTGAATTGGTACTAAGCATTAGATCTGATGTGTCCACTCCTCCCATGTATTTGTATCCAATGCAACCAAAACAAAGCAGAATTAAAACCAAAAGACAGACACATGCACACACTCTTTCTCTCACACAACACATCCATACATCTTTGAAAGAAGGCAATTGAAGCGCTATCTTACACTCAGTCATTAACAGTGTGGACAAACATCATCCTATTTACATGACATTTACCGGTTGTTTTCACCACATCATACCATTGACAGTGACATGGCACATGTCACATTGACATGACATACAATTGATCTGTGATCTCTAGGGCCACATAGTGGACACATGCAGTGTTATTTCACCAATTCAGACAATGTCCAGTAAATGCACGCACTAGGGCTGGGTGATGTGGCCTAAAAATTGAATCTGTTTTTTTTCACACCAAACTCGATTTACTATTTTAAATAATTTCTTTTTCCATCTTAAACTACAAATGACAAAGATATTATTGAAAGCATTGTTTTTATTGTTATGCTTTTATTGTAAACACAATTGCCCTGCCTTTGTAAACAGTGCACCTTCAAACTCACTTGAAAAAAATGTGTCCCTTTTTGATAAATTTATGTTTACAAAAGCATTTTATCATGTCAGATTGCAGGTTTTTATAAAAACATGTGTGAACATAACTTTCATCAAATACTTTTTTGAAAAAGGTGCCTTTGTTTACAAAAGGTATTTTATATCCCTTGAGATATGTCAACTAAATTAAACATCATAGTAAACATGACATGTTGGTTGATGTACAACATGAGGTGTGTGCTTGCTGTCTATTTTACACATTTTTGGCCAGGAAGATGAGTCTCCTACCTCTGGCTTGAGACATCATGCCCTGTTGTGGCTTTGCAGCAAAAACCTGGAATTGAAAAGTTTTCAGCATGTGGATGAACCTCGGGCTTTTCCACTGTATATACGGGCACAATATCTTTAACGATACGCAACATGGCTGCATCTGCATCTGTCCACCGGTACCCTTTCTTGTCATACGGGAAACAATGATTAAATGATCCCGCTAATGTTGGCTGCTTTATAGCTGGTGTTCATGGACTACCGCGGTCTTGTACATCTTGTAGTGAACAACAAGTGTCCCACTGTGATACATGCGTCTGTCTGAGGTGCTGAGATAAATGTTGGCCTGATGCTTTTAGTTGCAACAGCCTTTAAACAAACTGGCGGACTGTGGTTTGTTCAAAGTCTGACGCTACAGAACCAAACTACCCCTTTCTATGATACCAATACTAGTAAATTTCCATGATTCTTGATACTTATTCGATACCATGATTTAAGAAAAAAAACCAAACAAATTCATTAGGCTACTTTATTTAATAAATAACTGTTTCACATCAAACTTGTATTTAAGCTCCACTGTGCTTTAACAATGAAGTGAAAACAGAGTTAAAATGGTAAATATGCCTCAACACAAACGGAAAGTCATGTGGTCATTACTTTTATCTTCCAGTAGTTCAATGATAGAACTGTTGTTCTCATTCATTCACTTTTAGGCTGCTTCCACAGACTGATGCAAAACTAATCATTGTTTAATATTTCAGCTCTATTTTGTGTTTACACACGTTTATTTTTTCTCTGCTCCAAACCATTGATGCATTATGGACCAAACGCGCACCACCGCTGTGGCGCACACCGAGCAGCTGGAGCGGCTCGAGGATCGGCCGCGTTCACATAAACGGACCGTAGCCGCACCGAGACCCAGCGCGTGCCCTGGCCCGCGTGTAACGTCCGCATCGGTCCCAACAGGACTCGACACGACGGGCACTGAGGGCAAAGTTTCATGGTACCGAAAAAAAGGTTCTTATTGGCTCAAGTGACAACCTTCAATCAGCAGCAGTGAGCGAGCGGCACGCGTTCGGCAGGAGCGAGCGAGCTGTGCACACTGCAGTTGCTTGCAGGTGGTGTGCTGACGTCCCAGGGCACAGCGCTCGCTGCCCACAGAAAGTAGATGTCTCTGTCTTTGTTCGGGTCGGGATCTCGTAACACTATCAGCGGTAATTATCTACAGAGACGATTTCACAGAAATCATTTCAAACCACAGGGAATTAACGTGAAATTAGATTTATTACATTTTTTACTTGTTATCTTTTTTCAAGGCATTATTTTCCACTGGCCCCACTGGGCCAGTGCTTGGAGCGTTCTGGTGGCCCTGACAGTGTTAAAAGTACATCCGGGCCATTTATATTGTCGACCCCTGCATTATGAACTACGGGAGACCATGGGGAGGCAGTGGAGCAAGTTGAAGAGAAAATCTATTTAATTATTTTTTTTTTTTTGTCTTAAACCACAAACTGAAAGTAATGGATTTTAAGGATTTTATCGCCCAGCCCTAGCTACCTACAAAATCCAATAAACGCGTGAACATGCAGACATCTGTGTGTGCGTCCTCCAACAGTGCCATAGCCCGACGTACATGGGCGGCAAGGTCCTGATCATAGCTGCTTGCAGATTTACCGGTAATCATTATTATTATTATTATTATTATTATTATTATTGTACTTGCTGTTGTTATTGTTCATCTTTCTTTTTCTAAATAATTTGAACTACTGTTAAATATGTTGAATGCTCTGTTCACAATGCTGTCGGTGGAGGCCTGACAGCTCCTCATCCTTACTGCTGTACCTAGGCTGTTTATTTGAACAGGAACTTTCCCTGCTGCCGGTCATAACTGTGTCTGGCTCTGACTTTTTTTTGAAGAAGCTCTGTATGACCCTGCTTCTTTTCATTGCTATTGTCTTATTCCTGAGAGAATCAATCAATCAATCAGTCATTCAAGCACTGACTGCAATGTCTAGCAGGATCATTGTTGAATTGGGTTTGAATAAATATATGAAGTATAGGGGTTCTTATGTTACTAGGGCCCCTCTATATCAACAACAAAACTTTTTACCCAAATTCTGAAAGCCTAAACCATTTTTTTAGAAATGACTCAATAAAAACATATTGAACCACACATTTTTGGCATGTGGGTATAATGTGCTCTGCCTCTGCATATTTAAAGGTCATATAAAATGTTAACTCAGTCTACAATTGGAAAAAAACACAGTGTGAAAAGACTTGCTGTAGGACCACCTCCCAGGATGGCAGCATACGGAGAGAGCTCCCAACCAAACCAGAGTCATTATTAATACATTACCATACAAACTGAGAAATTCCTTTTGAATAAGTGCATAAAGGGGGTAAAACTTCCAAGACGCCGAGCAGTAATTGCGAGCAGAGAGTGGAGGTGGATTAAGAAGATGAAGCACAGCTAGATGCAAGATGGTAAACTACGCTAGCCCTGAGTGGAGAAATGGCTAATTTGGAGCTTATTCTCCAAGAATCAAGAAGGTTCCACCAGGAAACCAAAGAACACTCAGGGTTAGCAAAGTCAATAGCAAAATTAAATGCTGACCACAAATAAGCTCTTGCACAGCTGCAATCCCACTGTCACTGTAGTAGCTGGACTTACAAAACTGACCCCAAATCAGCAATTCAGTGATGATTGACAGGTGTTATTTTTATTTTTTGATTTTTTTATTCTTGTTTGATGAACAGCCTGTCAGATTTGCTGTCAAAGTAACATAACATATATCTGAAATCATTGAACAGAGTTGGAACCATGTGTTTTCTTTCTTGTTTCTCTCAGTATAATCTGCTATAATGGTGAACCAGGTCCAGCGAGGGGACGGTAGCTGGCAGTCATGCAAGAGCGACTCCAGCGGGGCCAGCAACAGTGGTGGGGAGAGCTCCAAGGAGAGCTCCCGGTGTTCCACGCCGGTGCTAGATACCGACCGGACCGACAGGCTACGGGACAAGATGCGGAGAAGGATGGAGTCGGGGGAACACTGGTTCTCACTGGAATTCTTTCCTCCCCGCACAGCCAGTGGAGCTGTCAACCTCATCTCCAGGCATGTGAAACCAAACTAGATCTACAGGAATCATATCATAGTCACAATACAGATAATTATCAAAGGCAAACTCCATGTAAACCAGTGGTCTGAAACGGATCCAGTTAAGGGCCTCTGTGGCTGCAGGCTTTCATTCCAACCAAGCAAGAACACACCTGACTCGACTTATTCAATCAAGCAGCCCTTTACTGGATCAGTTTGAGACTACTGATGTAAACGGATAGGGCAGACAGGAGCACCACTGCTCAGCACAGCTGCCAAGCAGCATATGTGACAACAAACATGAGAGTAAGCAGCAGCTCAGCAATGCAGCCGCCACCCAGCACACAGGCTTATCACTGCTTTTGATTTTGCTGGAGTTCAAAAAAGGAGGATAGCATTATCACGAGTGACTCAGTGACTCGAAGAACAGCTGGACATTTTGTTTATGTATTTTCTCTTTTATTCTATACATTTTCTCCAGATTTGACCGTATGGGCTCTGGAGGGCCCCTCTTTATTGACATCACCTGGCACCCAGCAGGGGACCCGGGATCAGACAAGGAAACTTCATCCATGATGATTGCCAGCACAGCGGTCAATTACTGTGGCCTGGAGAGCATCCTCCACTTGACTTGCTGCAACCAGACCAAAGACAAGATAAGTGGTTACCTGGGCAAAGCAAAGCACCTTGGCCTCAAGAACATCATGGCACTGAGAGGAGGTAGGAGAGGTGACATTTGTTTACACTAATAAATTACGTGGTGATACCATGTAGTGCTCTCCTTTCGTGATTCTGAGGGATTGCAGAAATTATGAAAAAAGAAGTAAATGCATGTGCTGCAGTTTTCAGTTGCCTGTCCAGTTTGCATAGTATCTAGCATTGTGTTTAAAGGCGGGTAGCTTAGTCATTTAGGGAATTGAATTGGAATAGCACAAATGCCTGACCTGTACCTGATCTGTGCATTTCGTATGTTTTTCTACTGTTTTCATATTCAGCAGTTCAGTCATAGTATCTGTGAAATACACAAATGACGACCTTCAAAAAAAAAAGAATTAAAAAAAAAAATTGTTAAAGTACTATTTGTATGAAAGCACACCTGGCTTTATACAGCTGATTCTAATCCATTACAGGTGCTGTGATAGGGCCTGATCCCAATCCTGCTTCACAAGATAGTGTGAAAAACTGTATATGATTCAACATTAGAGCAGGAATAACATTAGTGTATAGCCTTGGAGATCTTCATAACATTTGCATATTGTTGTGAGTTGTGTTGTTCTCATATTTCCAAAGACCCAGTGGGAGCAGACTGGGAGGAGGAGGAGGGAGGATTTAACTTCGCCATCGATCTTGTTAAACATATCCGATCAGAGTTTGAGGATTATTTTGACATTTGTGTTGCCGGTAGGTTTTTTTATCTGCACATCGATAGTTGACAGTCGAAGTGGAACTCCTTTTGCCATATTGGTCAAGGATTTGAATGTGTTTGAGTTCAGGATACCCCACAGGCCATCCTGAGGCAGACAGCTATGAGGATGATCTCAGACACCTAAAGGAGAAGGTGGATGCTGGAGCAGACTTTGTAATCACCCAACTGTTCTTCAGAGCAGAAACTTTCCTCAAGTTCCTGGATGACTGCAGGGCGATTGGTATCACATGTCCCATCCTACCTGGAATCTTCCCCATTCAGGTAAGTAACTGCTGCCTTCAGGAAAAGGAAGGAATACTGTTCTCTTTGTTATGAAAATATCACAGGTTGATTTCTGATAAGCCCCTGCTGTAAAACCAGCCCTATAATGTCAAGTAACAGTAGAAACCAGTCTTCTTTTTGTTGTTTTGGCCATTTCACAGACACACTACACATGCTTAACTGAAAGCAGGCAGCTTTGCTTCGCTTAACTTTAAGGAGTTTGGTTTGTAGAATTTGTTTCTGTTGTCTTAAAAATCTACTTTGCCCTACAATGGTTTCTTTGGACTTTCCAGCGTTTGACTGATTTCAGCTTTATCAGTATCTGTTTATCTGTTGGCTGATTTAAAAAAAACAGCAGTCTGTGCTACACACAACATCCATGTGCACAGAAAAACAAACAGTATTACCCCACAACCAGAACCAGTCTTGAATGGAGGAGAATTAAGGATGCACCTTATGTATATCAGGCCAATAATTTATCAGCCCAGGGCTCCAGACTAACCTTTGTCCACTAATAGTGGTGCCGATACTGAAAATTACACAAACTTTCCAAGCCCATTTAATAGTTCTTCAGTTTATTAGTTTAGTGTATCGTAGAGTAACAAGGACAGTGAAGGGTCCACCTATTATTAGGCTACATCACATTAAAGGTAATGGGTCACCTTTTGCCTTCAACCAGGCACCATCTCACTCCTTCTTCCTCTCCTTGGGAGTGGGGGGCATATCGGGTGTCACAGGTAGAGTAACAAATGGATTGCTCAACCACAATGACTGTGTATGTATTGAGGAAGTGGGTGAGATTATTGATTGCAGAATGTCATTGTTTTTTGTTTTTTTTGCCACATCAAAATGTTAAACTGTTCCTGGGGGGTTACAATTTACAGTGGTGTTCAGCACAGCTCATCTGGTAATGTAGGTGTACACAGATCCAGTCTTAAGCCTTCTGAACTGCTCACAGACTCAGCAGGGCCTCCCTGACTACATCAAACGTGTTTGATATTTACGATTTAATCGGGATGATTGAATCAGAAGAATAGAAAACTTGTGTTGACAGTGTCTTGCCACTCATCCAGACTTGTTTAATCTTCTGCTTTAGTTTTATTGTCCCTGCATGCATTACTGCAGCAAGTTGTTGCACCATGCTAATCTCAATTTTGTGTACATCTGCTTCCCCATGAGATCACCTGAGAGGGATCATGTGTGAGCCCAGCTTCAGTCTGCAAATCCATGAAGCTAGAGTGCTGAAGCCACACCCTCACTGAACACAGAGTGGTCTTCGCTGTTTATTCAAACTTTGTTAATGTTTCCAAATCGCACTAAATTTAACACTCTGTGTGTAAATACGCAATGCACCTACGAAGTGTGAGCAACCTACCCACCTACCTACTATGTGTTATAGTTGGATGATTTTAGTGCACACATGGTGTGGAGTGTACATAAGGTAGTAGTATGTTTTGTTTTTGTTTTTTTAAGTCAGTTTGTGACTAGCCATTAAACACAGTTTGGCAGTTCACTATTAATGACTCTATAATGATGCGAATTAAAGAAATGTACGACAAATTAAAGCTGCAAGCACCGGTTTAGGAAGAGTTCTTGGAGAGGGGAGGGAAACTCCAATTACCCCCTCAGCTCCTCTAACATTTCTCTGTAGGGCTTTTTTTGTCTGACATACTGCAGCTGGAGTACCATGTAGAGATACAGTATGCCAGAACGCTCTTCACCGCACCACTATAGGAAGTCGTGAGGATGCTGATGGGGACAGTGGCTTGTTTCAGCTTCCTCAGGAAGTACAGTCTCTACTGGGCCTGTGATCCCTGAGGTGTTCTTATTCCAGCTGAGGTCCTGCGAGATCTGCACTCCGAGGATCTCAATGTTCTCCACTCAGCAGATTCTGAGCACACGTCCAGGGATGTTATCTGGGCCTCCCGCTTTCTGCAGGTTGACCCTGGTTAGGGTCCTGCATTTGTCTGCTGCGTTGATGGTCAGGGCTGGCCCGATAAATGTTGGAGAAGGACCAGACCTCCCTCTTGTTGTCAGGTTTAGGCCCTGTCCACATGGGCGAAAACAATCTTTTTTTTCCTCCGTCTTCCTTGTCATTGTTTTAAGAATATTTGCGTCCACACGGATCCACTGAAAATGACCGCAAATGCTGTAGTTCATATTCCAGGCCTATAGGTGGCGCTTGACATTCACCAAAAACGGAGAAGACACGGAGCATGGTATTAAGCTTGCATGCTGTTTACAAACAGACAGTAGACGGAGAAACCGTACACAACAAGAAGAAGATGAAAATGGCTAGTGCAAGGAAACCAGAATTTTTTTTGTGTGGACTGGTAATGAGGTCGAACTGCTGCTGCGACTCACACTCAACTACATGAAAGGCATGTAAGTTGCAAGAAAGGCTTAAAATCTTATGCAGCATGAACACCAGCATGTAGTCTGCCGTTGTTGTTGTTTTTTCTTTTTTTTCCCCCCAAACTTTATTTGACAAAATCATGTACAAACAACATGGCTTACATTAATTTTAACATTCCAAAGGAACAGGTGCATTGAGGAGTGCAGAATACAAACTTTTCATGAGAGAGAAATAAATGAAAAATAATAAAATAAACAACTTTAGCTAGGGCTTTTGTCGCAGATCATATTTTTCAAATAAATTTAAAAGTTTAATTGCATATTTACTTTTCATTATGTTAAGGGCATTTGTGAAAGAGAGAAGCTCGTTATGAAACACATAGAACCTAGGTTTCACTTTCATGTATTTAGACTTGTGTATGTAAAATTTTCTGAGGATGAGTATATTGTTTACCAGAAAGTCCCATTCATTATTGTCCATAATAACTTCATAGATAATGTCTTTTTGAGAAAAGGGTTCAAGCCGGATCTTCGTGTGTAGCCAGTCGTGCATAACAGTCCAGAGCGCTTCAGAAAACATACATTGAAAAAATAAATGATCAGAGGTTTCAGTATCATCACAAAATTCACATTTGTTTGTTTCAAAACCAAATCTCTGTCGTAATAGTTCACTAGATGGGGACACACCATTTAAAATTTTTAAATGAATTTCTTTTGCTTTTGGATTTATGGGAAATTTTAAGTATTCAGTGCGTAAAGAGTATATGATATCTTTGGGGAAGACTTGTTTAATGGAGTTTCGAAAAGACAGTAGAGGGTGTGTGATGTCATCAAGCAGCTTTCCAATTGTTTTATTAGGAATTTTAATACTCTCAAAATCACAGTTTCCAACTAGGAGATGTGGAAGATGTGGTGGAAATTTCTGTCAATCAAAGAGTAAAGTCAGATCTGTCTTTTCGGTAAGTTTAATCCAACCATCTGCAGATGGACTCACCACACAGTCAAATTCATGAGCTGAGTGAATGAGCCCCGAGTAAAGGAGTGTTCACAATTTTATACACAGATATCAACAAGGTCAGGGGAAGAGACAAGCACTCTCGGTGCCAGCAGTGATTAAGCTACACACACACGTACATACGACTATCCCAATCAGACAGGCTTCTCATCGACACAAGACGTAAAGTTAAAACTTCATGACGCATGACCTGGGACTCTGTGCAAAGCATAAAATTATCAGACATAAAACATAAGACAAGAAGACGACTTTCTATCTGAGTTTTGGCTGGTTCGTGACTCTGTTACAATCATATAGGGCAGAGGTTAGGTGTTCATGCATTTGCATAAGATATCAGTCACATGAAGCAAGTTAGATAAATGTTTTTAAGAAATCATATTCAACAAAATAGTTCAAAATTCATCAACCCATAATGAAAAGGAATTTTTCCATCACAAAGATTAGGAGAAATATGAGTTGAGTTCGAAACAATCCCTTGAATTAAATTTAAAGTAGGCTCAGCGATGGCTCTCATTATGGAAGCAAAGGAGTTACGATCAATTGCTAGATCATATTTTAGACAAATGTTCATATGTCATCACAAGGCCATCATCGTCCGTCAAATGAATTCAGGACCAAATACCTTTATCCATCCAGTCCTTTTTATACATCGACTTGTTTGTAACTGTAATGTACCTATTGTTCCATATCGGTGTGTTGTGTGGGGTAAAATTATGGTTGTACAAAAGTTTCCAATATAAAAGGACTTGCTGGTGAAACAGGGATAATTTGACTGGAAGTTTCTGAATACTGAAATCACATTTTAACAGAAAATCAATACCACCAAGCTTCTTGAAAATTTCTCTGGGGATACCGGATACCAGAAGCTCTTATTATTCAGGAAAGATTTTTATCAGTTAATTTTCAGTGTTCCATTGATGAAATCAAAATCGATAGCTTGTAGGCCCCCTTCTTTGTATTCTTTGATCATTTCTGTTCTCTTAATATAGTGCTTTTTTTTTTCTCCAAATATAATCAAAATTAATTTGGTTGACCTTCTTTATGGCTCTGTTAGGGATGGCCAACGAGTATGCTGGATAGATACATCTCGAAATGCTTTCCAACTTAGTAAGAAAGACTCGCCCCAGTAAACTGATGTCTCTCAACAACCAGGAATTAAGTTTAGTTCTCCACACATTCAAATTTTCTCTTTCAGTTGGGTTTTTAGATATATGAATTCCTAAATATTTGACAACTGATCTTATAGGAATGTTGTATGCTTCTGTTAAGTCACTTCGATGAATTGTCATCAACTCACATTTGTTCAAATTAAGTTTAAGCCCAGAGGCATTGGAAAACGTATTAATTGCTTGTATTATCTTGGGGGTCTCAGTTAGGTGTTTCATAAAGATGGACGTGTCGTCAGCAAGCTGGCTAATAACAATAGGTAGGTATAAAAATAGAAAGCATTTCTGTGGCAGTTATAAAGAGGAATGGAGAGATAGGGCAGCCTTGTTTGACCCCATGTTTGATAGCATATCTTGGTGATGTACCTCCTGGTAATGAAATGGAGCTATTTGCTTTATCATAAAGAGATTCTATGGTGGCTCGAAATTTGTTCCCAAAGCCTAAAAGTTTTAAACACTGAAAAATAAAGGGGTGTTCGATAGAGTCGAAGGCTTTATAAAAATCAAGAAATAAAATGAGAATAACATGAGAATAAAAGGATTTTTTTTAACAGATCCCAAAAGTGTTGGTAGAAATTAGATGTAAGGCCATCACAGCCGGGAAATTTATTTAAAAACAGGTTGTCTACAGCTTTATCCAGCTCAAAAATAGTAATATCAGCTTCACATAACTCTGCAAAATCATCTTCAATACAGGGGATAAGATCCTTGATATGGTTGAAGAAGGAGTCTGAATCAACTGCAGAGAAGGCAGACGAGTATAACTTACTGTAAAAGGAAGTCAATTCCGTTGTAATCAAGGTTGGATCTGTACATAGTTGGTTTTGAATCAATAAAGTTTTAATTGAATTTCCTTCTTGCCTTCTTTTTTCTAATCGACAGAAATAAGCTGTACTTCTTTCACCATCTTCAATCCATTTCGCCCTGGATCTTATGTAGGCCCCTCCTGCTTTTTTGAGATAAATCTCATCAAGTTTTGTTTGCAGAGTTAGTAATTTCTGTTTATCATTGTCAGTTGGTGATTCCTTATTACAATGAATGTTTATTTCTTTAATTAAATTAAGTTCTGCTAGTTTTATTTTTGTGAAATAATTTCCCAAAATGAATGGAAAATTCTCGGAATTTGTCACAGAAATGAGATAAGGGTTCTTAAAGCTGTGTTGACATTTAGAAGGGTATCTATCCAGACGTTCATCATAAACCATGTTGTAATCTCCTCCCACAATTGCATTTGCATGTGGGTAGGTGAGTTTTAGATTTTTAATATTATCAGAAAGCTCTGTAAGTAATAATTTATTTTGAGCTGGGTTGTTAAAGCCATAGATGTTGGCGAGAATACTATACTGTTCATCAATATTCAAAACACAGATTAGCCAGTGACCATTATTACTAGATTTAGAGGCCACCAATTTACCAGGAGAGTTACAGAATAGAATGGCCAGCCCAGATGATCTTGTGGAGCCATGGTCAAAAATGATTTTATCTCCCCATTGATTAATCCAGAATTTTTCATCGTCCGGTTCTGAGTGTGTTTCTTGTAATAAAATAAAGTTTGCTTTCTCGCCCTTACAAAATAAAAAAAATAGATTTTCTCTTAGTGACATCTCTTAAGCCCCTAGCATTTAAGGAAATACAGGAAAAATCAACATTAATTTTAAACCACAACTAGCGACCGCTAGAACAGTAACTGAGTGAAGTTGAAAATGAGAAGAAAAAGCCTGCAAAGATATGTGTGGGCAGTGTCCCTTCAGTATCAGAAAAAATATAAAAATTAAGACCCTGTTTAATGCTTATTAAGTTTTAACTACCAGTATACCTCAAGTGTTTTTATTAAGTTATTCTGTGTCCATCAATGTATCCGTCTCCTCCTCTGTAGTAAGCTCGTTTTCCAGCCCGTGCCTGTTGTGTCTTCGGCCACAGCACCGCTCAAGCCTCCCTGTCAGCCTTGCAGAGGTCTTAGATGAATCCGATCCCCAGTTCTTTGCAGATGGAGGAATCCTTGGTCATCTTCCACAGCGTGTCCCGGTGTATTCTCCGTGTGAATTGGACGATGACCAGCCCACGATGTGGTTGATGTTCGGAGTCCATGGAGGGGAGATCTTTATCAGCAAGTTAGCAACCATTTCTCGTGTATTTTCCCCATCATTTTCTTTTATTCCTCGGATTCTGAGGTTCCAGCTGCGTTTGTACCTTTCCATCTCCAAGACTCTTTCCATTAACTCAGAGTTGTCTTTTTTAATCACTGATATCTCCCGCTTCGTGGTTTGTAGCTGAGTTCTGTTTTATTTGGCTGTCGAGACTATCCACTTTATCAATGAGCTTTTTTATCACTTCTAGGACGGCCTTTGTACCTTCGTCAATAGTCGAGTCTCTCATTTTGGGTGTCGGTTGGTTTTTTACCGGAGAGAATGGGTCTTTTCTTTTGAGGCTCTCGGTTGATGTTTCCATCTTTTCTGCGTAGTTGTGGTGTCTAGCAGCTCTATTTCGATGGACTGGAGACTGTTTCATGGCTCAATTCTTCGTGAACAATTAATGTCGAGATAGTGTAAAGCTTGAAAGGTCTGGTAAAGGCAGTTGTACGGGGAAGTTGTTGAAAAGTTGGGACAAGCAGACAGCGCTCAGAAATTATGCTGCACCCGATCCGCCATCTTGCCGCTTCCTCTCACTCACACACCTCTTGTTGTTGTTGTTGTTGTTGTTGTTGTTGTTGTTGTTGTTGTTGTTGTTGTAATATACGTGCATATTATGTCTATGGATTCGCCGTCCACATGAAAATGAGAGGGCTGTGTTTTCGGATTTCTCCACCCTGAGACCCGTTTTCAAAAAAGTGCATTTTCAGGCATGGCGTTTTCAGGATCTGTGTGCACCGTCGGCCAAAACGATGCAATACGTTTTCACAAAAGAGCGTTTTCGTGTGGACGGCCCCTTAGTGTGCAAAGAAGTTGTTGAGACTGTCTGGAAGAGAAGACTCATCGCCGTTAACCCCCTACCTGGACTTGCTATCCGTCAGGGCTTGGACTCCCTGTCACATCCGCCTGGTGTTTCCTGTGTCACAGAGGTGTCCTTGGATTTTCTCTGCATAGGTGCCTTTCGTAGCGTTGATTTCCTTTTACCAGTACAGACCTGGCTGAGCTGAGAGCAGTCATATCTCCCGCCCTGAATGCTGCATCTGGAGCTGTCAGCAGCAATCGCACTTCTGTAGTCATCCAGGGTTTTCTGTTGCCACATGCAGTGAAGGTCCTAATTATAGTCACATCCTTTATGCAATTTACAGTGTAGCTGGTTACCACCTCAGCATACTCTTCAATATCTATCTGAAATCCCTGGGAGGCTGCTGTCTTAAAATCATCCCAGTTAGTGTGGATGGCTTCTTTTTAGAATTACAAATCACTTACTTACCAATAAACAACCCATCTCCACCAACTATTTGAGCCAGATGCATCCCCAAGGAACTATTCAGCAGCACAAAGGAGTTTTGTGCTCCCCCTGGCTAACGCATCACAACATTCAGAAAGTGGCAGTTTGCATCTGATTATATTTGGCCGTTTGTCCAGGCAAGGCAAGTTATAATGTCCAGTCAAAGCTCTTATTTTCTACTTGATGATTTATATTCCCCCCCCAAAAAATAGAAAGCAAGACAATAATAAAAAAAAATCTTGTTTCCTACATGCCTCTCTTGCACTGGTAAAAAAAAAAACAAAAAAAAAACATGTGCCCACCCAGGTGCATTCTGGTCCTCCACCTGTATTAATCCCTATAGAATCTCCGGCGCCCAGCGCTACCCAATTTACAAAGAAAACAAAAACTAAATTAGCGAAACAAAACAATATTTACCTCAAATTACTCGTATGGAAAATAATATCACAAATTCAATCAAAATAAAACTATACACTTCAAACATTATCATTAACAAACAAACAACCAAATAGCTCCAACAGATGTTAATAGAGAGGTACAGCCTTAGGTTGAGGAATGGGAATGGATCAGGAGAGGGTGCTTTGATTCATATACTCATGCAGTCTCCAGCACCACAGCAAAAAAGCATTTGCAATCTCTACCTGCTCGTAAGCAGTGTACAGGAATGATATGTGCTGTGAATTATATTATTGCTGCCAGCAATCTCGGAAACGGACAGCACAAAGAGGACTGATAAGTGCCTGATATTGAATCCCAGAAATTAATGGGTACTAACAAATTGAGAGACAATGTTGGACATAAACATGACCATCACACCAACACAACATACAGCACTAATAACCCTTAAAAGAGAAACATGACTATATATTTTTTAATCATTGTAGTGAATTAAATTGTCCTCCTTGTCTATGTTCTGTCTGTGTTTTGTCTTGCACTCATAAAATATTGTATCAAAATAGTTCATCCATCTTGCTTACTGCATTTTGGCCTTTGTCCTTTTCAGGTTTGCGTAAACTAGAGGACTTTTTAAAATTCAAAAATGGAAATTATCATTTTTCTAATCGGTATACTAGCAGATAACTCTCTGTGTTAGCTGATGAAAATCTATATTGTACATTCCTAGAGGAAACTACATCGTGCTTACCATAAACAATTGGTTAAGTCCCTTCCAAAGGCTCCAAGAAGATGTTCATAACTATTATTGAATAATGTCATACAGACCACTGGGCTAAAACTGAACTTCAACCTATTCATTTTCAGGGTTACCAATCTCTGCGTCAGCTCGTCAAGCTGTCGAAGCTCGAGGTACCAGAGGAGATCACCGAAGTCATTGAACCCATCAAAGACAATGATGCAGCCATCCGTAACTACGGAATCCATCAGGCAGTAGAGATGTGCCGTGTGCTGATGGACAGTGGCAAGGTACCAGGGCTCCATTTCTACACGCTAAATCGAGAAGTTGCCACCATGGAGGTGCTCCGACAGCTGGGCCTGTGGATAGAAGACCCCAGGTCAGTAATCCCCACCCTGTCTATTTTTTAACATGAAAACCCTCTCAGTCAACAGTGCCCAGTTCAAATCTGTTTCAGATGTTCTAGCAGAGAATAGAAATGCCTCCAAAGCTTTAACCTTGTACATTTACATGTTAAATAATATGTATAATGTATATGTAATATCTAACCACATCCCACGTTTGTATATGAAAGTATGGCAAGTCTATGCTAAATTGCAAATAAAATTGATATTCTGTGCTCTTTTCCACTTTACCTTTTAAGCAAACATTAACAGCTTGATGGATCCCAAACTCTGTAACAATAATTAATATATCTAATGCAGGGGCACAAAGTAATGTAGCAGCAATGCCTTAAAATCTTTGATGTAGCAGTTTATTACCTTAAAAATTTTAATTTTGCACTGGTTACATTTTTGGCTGTCAGATATAAATATTGATACGTATCAATTTCTATCTCATAGCCCCCATGATATCTTGCACAAATTATGTACGCTAATCCTTTTTCTTAGAGTGATTGGTATGGCATATCATTCATTCCTGAAGACCTACATCAGGTTTTTTCCAAGTGAATACTACTTGGATAGCTTGGTTAATACCGCTATAGCCTTGAAAGTGCCGCCTGTGGTTCACTTAATGATAGTTTGTTACTTTAAGTTTTTCTGAGCATCAGAAGTTTAATCAGTTAATCTCAGGGTGCAACCCATAAGTGTTTTTGTCCTTTTAACTTCCTGTTTGTTCTGCCATTAGCAGTCCCCTCCCTCTGCTCTACGTCGACACACTTAAAGGGCTCCTTTCTTTTTTCAAGGGAGTTCTCTTTGCCTTTTTCTTTGTTGGACCAGTGTGGTAGTATAAGCTGTCACTGGGAGCACAAGAATTGGTAGCTTTCCCTGTTCTGCCATTGCTAATTTAGTTACCAGAACTGGAGGATCATGCTCTCTGTGGCCTCATTATGGAGTGATCTGTCCTTATTGGGTAAAGTGGGCAGGGATACAAAAATAATATTTTCTCTTTTACTGCATACGCATTAGAAAGAATATCATGGGTTACTGACCAAACACAACAGTGATTACTCTTGGAATATAGAGCTGCCTAACACTTATTTTGATAGAAAAATAATGCTAACAGCGGGTTTTGAATAATTCAGTTTCAATTCAGGAGTTTGTTTTTGATACTGTGTTCTTGATTTGTGTATACAGTGACCATAATACTCCATACACACAAACTAACATGACCAAGTTTTGTATAAAGAGAAGGTTCAGTCTTCACAGAACAACGGAAAATTCTAATTTGAAATGTCCCAGAGTTTCAGATCTTATTTTCTTCCAGACGGCCTCTTCCCTGGGCAGTGAGTGCCCATCCCAAGCGAAAGGTAGAAGATGTTCGACCCATCTTTTGGGCATCCAGGCCCAAGAGCTACATCTACAGAACCCAGGACTGGGATGAGTTTCCTAATGGCAGATGGTGAGCTCAGTCATACTGAACAGATTTGACAGGATGAAACTTCAATGTCAGTAAAATGCATTAACAAGAAAACTAAGTGAATAAATGTTAAATTACTATCAACATTTTTACTTTCTTGGTTTGTGTTAATATGGAGAGTTATGTGTATTGGTGTGAATCCCACTATCAAATGACTAAACAGTGTTCACTGCTTCAGGGGAAACTCCTCGTCTCCAGCTTTTGGTGAATTAAACGACTACTACCTATTCTACCTGAAGAGCAAGTCATCCAAAGATGCACTTCTGCAGATGTGGGGTCAGGAGCTGATGAATGAAGAGAGTGTATTTGAGGTCTTCACGTGCTACATTACAGGTCAACCAAACAGCAGTGGACACAAGGTAGACGAGATGGACAGTGGTAATCAGTGTTATTAGTATTTGACTAGTATTTGAGGATACATTGTATTGACTCCACTGAAAGAGGGGCAAAAGACTGAGGAATAAACAAATACAGTAATTAATGACCGTAACCCTAACCCCCTAACCCTAACCCTTGTGTAATTCTTGCTTATAAGAAGCACCAAAATGGTATTTGGTACAGCCCTAGTTTCTATGAGCTCAAGAATGATGACCTTCAAAACATTGCTCTTAATCCTTTTCTGCTAGGTAATGTGTTTGCCATGGAATGATGAGCCTCTGGCCCCAGAGACCAACCTGATGAAAGAAGAGCTGGAGAAGGTTAACAGACGAGGAGTCCTCACCATCAATTCTCAGCCCAACATCAATGGCAAAACTTCCACAGACCCTATCGTAGGCTGGGGACCTGCAGGAGGCTACGTCTTTCAGAAGGTCTTGATTGTGTCTTTTGATGGAATACTTAGCAAGTGGGCTGTTTTTGTCTGGTATGTTACCTTATTCCTCTTGCTTTAAAATCCAAGGCCTATCTGGAGTTCTTCACCTCCAGTGAAAATGTGACTGCTCTCCTCAAGGTACTGAAAAAGTATGAGCCCCGTGTCAACTACCACATTGTTAATGTGCATGTAAGTTCAAACAGAAAGCACACATAATTGTATGCTTTTAAGAGTATATGATCATTATGACACTAACTAATGTATATTTCTGTGTCCAGGGGCGTAACCTGACCAATGCCCCTGACATGCAGCCAAACGCTGTAACTTGGGGGATCTTTCCTGGCAGGGAGATTGTTCAGCCTACTGTAGCAGACCCAGTCAGTTTTATGTATTGGAAGGTAAGACCTGTTAGTGTGCACCAATTATTTAGGGATGTACAGTCTTCTGTCAGTGGCCTCTTTTTGAAGACAACCAATGTTGCCCATTGATATTTGGCAAAAAATGTGTGTTATTAAAAAAAGTAAGCAACCCATGGCGGCGTCACGCATGCCAAATTTGCATATATGACAGTCTGCTGCCCAAAAAACCTGACACACAAGTCCAGGTGAGTGATTTAAAGTGACCTACTTTTTCAAATTTGACCAAATCTGGAATATAGCATTGTGGTCAACTTCAGCTCAACATCTGACCATTTCCTCTGCCATGGTGTTAAAGTGAAGCAGAGCAAAGGTAGAAAGGTTTTAGAAGAAAAGAGGTTCAAGTGTGATTTCCAAATTTTCCATTTTGGTGTGGGGCGAAAATGTCAAAAAACCAGAAAATGACAATACTGAAAATATAGCTACAAGCGGCAATTTGCGGGTTCTAACGTCTTTCGCCCCAAACCGGCCACCCTGACCCTCATCCCCTGTAGTTGATGACATCGGCCGCCGTGTACCTCAAAGATCTGTGTAAAACATACCCATGACAAGCCCTAGATTTCTCCAAATTGGTTTTTCAGCTACATGCTAATGGCATTTATAGCACCCCTTATAGGTTGAGCTCAGCATGCTTTGGTAGGCAGATTACCAATCCCGTTGTCAACCTACCCACCAGATTTTGTGATGATAGGGCAAAGGATGTGGGAGTTATGGCCAATAACTTCCAAGCCCCGCCCATTGCAAAAATACATTGGTCCGTGGCGGCCGTGTTTTTTGACCAATCTGGCTCATTTATAGTAGATATTTGTCTTTTCATCCCCCGAAGCCGTAAAGCAAATTTGGTGTTGATAGAGTCAGTCTTTCAAAAGTTCTATTCATTTTACTGTTTTTAACATAATGTAAATTAGCAAAAAATCTGTAATAGTGGCTTTCATGGTGCAGAGGCTTTTTTTTTTAGAGGACTATCAGGAGGATGTGTATGAAAAATTTCAAGTCAATAGCACTTATGGCTTGGCGGGGAGAGCCTTTCAAAGTTCCCACCCTATGTTATAGCTCCCCCATCTGACGGATTTGGATCAAATCTTTGGAGCAGCATTTGGATGTCATTTATACTCAACGTACCAAGTTTGGTGTCTCTGGGTCCTTCCAGCTCACCATAAATTAATAAAACGCAAACAATGATGGTTAATGACAAATAGGCAAAGCCCACTTTCACCTATCAACATGGCACTCAAGATATTAGTTAATACTCCCCCCTAGAGCATGCATACCAAAACTGGTGAAATTCCGTCCGATGGTCTTCGAGATACGCATGTGTAGCATTTATAGCGCCCCCTATAGGTTGAGAACATGCTTTGTAAAGCAGATTCCCAGTACAGTTATGAACATACCCACCAAGTTTTGTGATGATAGGGCAAAGGGTGTCGGAATTATGGCCAATCAATTCTAAGCCCCGCCCATTGCAAAAATGCATTGGCCCATGGCGGCCATGTTTTTTGAACAATCTGGCTCATTTATAGTAGAAATATGTCTTTTCATCCCCCGAAGCCGGTATTCAAAATTTAGCGTTGATAGAGTCAATCTTTCAAAAGTTCTATTCATTTTACTGTTTTTCACATTATGCTAATTAGCAAAAAATCTATGTAGGCGGAGCTTCATGGTCCAAGAGGCTTTTAATAAACCGGCACAATTTTCTGCGATGGGGTTAGAACCCTAATAATAAACCAGCACAATTTTAGAACGGTTCTACCCCTTCGGGGTTAGAACCTTAAAAGGCAAAAGCAGAAATGTTAATGCTCAAAGCAAAACAAAGATTTAAAAAAAAAAAAAAAAAAAAAGAATCAAATGATCACTAAAGGTAATTAATAATGATAATAAAAAATGCTTTAACTCCTAGCAATAAGGCCAAAGCTTGCTGGTTCCTTCGGTTTTCACTACTCGCACTGATATAGAAATATAGAACTGGGACCTTCTTTTAAAAACACAACAAAAACACAGAACAACACAAGGGAGACGAGTCACTACAGCTACTTCTCCTCTCTAGATGAAGCATTTATTCAAACATACACTTGAGGAGTTGGCAAGTAGATAGAATGGACATCTGGTTATCACAACTAATAACTACCTTCCAGTAATAATAATGACTTGACATGGTTTATCAGTTACATGAATTCGCTATACTACCAGATAGTAATAAGGGATCAAGGATCAGTATGGCGCTGACTTCAATAAACACTGTCACATGAACAATGTAGACTGGTGTTGCTCTGGTACACAAGTTCAATGATCCCTTACAATATCAGTAGCTATGTGGTAATTTCAGTTGTACCAAATAATCATGTTACATAATGAAACAATCAATCAATCAATCAAACTTTATTTGTATAGCAACTTTCAAACAAATCAAAATGAAGTCCAAAGTGCTCTACAGGTGATTGGGGAAAAAAAACATGGTATGAAAACCACCATTAGAGACTAATGCACACCAATTACAATAAAATGAAAAGATAAAAGAATAAAAGAGAGAATAAAAGATATAATCAAGCAATACAAATAAAATAGCAGAAAATATCGATGATGAAGGTTCCTAGTCATCCAGGTCATAGTAATTTTAAGTGCTGTATGGTTGGCAGCTGGACTTGTTTCATTTTCTTGTAAAAAGAAAAAAAAGAATCTGAAGCAAGTCCAGTTGCCCTATAATGCATGGAAAATTTTAAAATTTAAAGTTTATAAAATATAACATAAGAATAACAATAAAATGTGAATAAAAGATATACACAATCTATATTAAAAGAATATGGGCGATATGAAAAAAAACAAAGTAGAATAAACATTAAAACCATAACAATCCTAAAACTTATAAGAGACTACATGAAAGTAAGACTAAATTGATTAGTTTTTATTAAAAAGTATCAATATTTCCAGCACCCCTGAGATCCTCTGGTAGGTTAAGCTGTTAAAAGTTCTGTGACATCCAGAGTGTCATCTGCATAGCTATTGAAAGTGATGCTGTGTCTCCTGATGACACTTCAGCATTTGTATCTGTAGCATTTGTGGTACTTGGAAGAGAATAATTTAAAACTGGTAAAGGAAAAAAAAAGAAGAAAACACAGTGGTGGTCAGTTGGAGCTAGATCAATGACAGAAGATAAGTTGATAGTAAGACCATACCATATAACTAAATTCTTGTTTATATCTTTGAGTTGCTACATGAACATGCTGTTTTAAAAAGACATACATTCCAACAATTCTTAAAACTCTTTGGCTCTGGTATCTGCCTGATTGTCAACATGTATGTTAAAATCACCAATTAAAATGCAGGTATCATAGCTTGTATGAATTTCAGAAGTTCTGAGAATTCTGTTTAAAAAAAGAGGAGATAATCATTTAGGAGATCTGTACACTGTCTGCAAGGAGAGAGGGCTGATCTTTTTTTTTAAAGTTACATAAGTCAATATCCCTGCCCTTCAGTGTTTCTCGGTATATTGCAGCTGTGCCGCCATATTTCCTACCCTCTCTACTTAAGAAAGACCATAACTGGGTGGACAGGACTTAATCAGTGTGGCGGGTGCATCTGTGCCCAGCCAAGTCTCAGCCAGAAAAAGACAGTCTTGATAGTGATCATTTATGAGTTTGATATTAGCATTAACAAAGACATCATTTTGTATAAACAAACCGTGTTGAGCTGAGATGATGGGTTTTTAATGCAGCAGAGGGATGTAGTTTGAAACTCTCAGGTCAGTCTGATCCTGATCCACAGAGATATTTAAGGAACACACACACACACACACACACACACACACACACACACACAGATTCCTTGCTTTTATAGAGAGATGTTCAAAAAGCTCCCTGTTTGTCTCATCATACCCAAGAACCTTCTTCCAGTTGACATTGGAGTCTTCCGCATGCCTTTGGTTGAACTTTTATCAAGATTAAATGAGCTTTCTTCAACATGAGCTTCCCCTTTGCCATACTTCCATAAAGCTTTGACTTTTGAAGAATCCTGGCAAGAGTTGTTGTATGCAGAGTCTCTCCCCACTCAGCTGCTCAAGGTTTTATCTCCTTCAGAGTAGTCATAGGTGTCTTGGTGGCCTCCCTCACTAGTATGACCTTCTTGTATGATCACTCAGTTTGTGAGGGCGGCCTGCTATTCCTTCCACTTCTTAGGAAGGAAGGATTGAAGGATGAGGGATTTAACTGAACTCCGTGGGATGCGCAAGGAAAGTAGAACGAAGAATTAGAATTTGTCACAGGCTGGTAAGATTACTGCCACTGCGAGACTGAAATACAAGTGATGATCTGGACTAATATCAGGCTTTATATAGGCTATATTGTCAATAAATATCTGGGAGTGACGACTTAACTCTCATACCTTATGTTGGACTGGATGGTGGGGCTAGTTCGCTCAGATGGCCTAACCACCCTATGCATAGGGCCCTATCTTAGTTATAGGATCTACCCTCAACCCACCAACAGGGTCTCGGTGAGGAGTTTTCTCCTCCCAGTTTGGAGGTCTGTGTTTCACTATGTTCAGGTGACTTTGTTCTGCTTATGTTCTTGTTTTTTTGTGTTAACAGGGGACAACACAAAGCCTTTCTCTCTTTTCCTGGGTTTAAATGATTTTCTCTCAATGTTAATGGCTTGAGTAACCCGGTCAAGAGGTAGGGTGTTAGCGAAAATGAGGAAAGATAAGTCCTTTAAGTGATTTTTTTTTACAAGAGACACACATGTCTAAGCTGGAACACAAGAAACTAAAAAAGTTTGGGTACTCCAATACATATTATAGCTCATGTAAAAATAGGAGGAGAGGGGTTGTAATAATGATATCTAATTCATTAAACTTTGACTTGATCAAAGAAAAAGGGACGATGAAGGCAGATATATGATAATCAAGGGCAGGATGGGCGGTGTTTTGGTCACACTTGTGAATGTTTTTGCTCCTCCGGGGACTGACAGATCTTTTTTCAATAGATTATTCGACCTGACTGTATCCGAGTGCGAGGGAGTCCTTGTCTGCTCGGGAGATTGGAATACAGTTTTGAACCATCAATTAGATACAACAAGCACGAGCAGGCTTGGATCCCTAAAATCGAAAAAACTAAATATCCAGATAAGAGAGGCAGGCTTGATTGAGGTCTTCATACAAGGGACAGAGAATTCACCCACTATTCAGCTACACACAAAGTTCACTCCAGGTTGGACTTTTTCCTGACGAATACTATAGATAGACACAGGGTACATGAGTGTACATTCGGAAAAAAGAAATTGGTGAATGTATAAATCAAATTCATTAAAATACAAACCAGAGGAAATTCATAAAATCTTCAAAAACTACTATGAGACTTTATATTCACAGCCTGAGAAGGTTGACGAAGAGAAAATAAAACAATCCTTGATTTCACTGGACCTCCCCTCAATAGGCTCTGAGCAAAATAGTTATCTGACCGCCCCATTACGAAAGATGAATTAGATAAAGCCATAGGTAGACTGGCGACTAATAAGAGTCCTGGAAGAGACGGTTATCCAAACGAGTGGTGCAAAAAATTCAAAGCCCTCGCCCCGGTATTGTTGGAATCATTTAATTGGACACTTGAGAAGGCTGTAGCCCCACCATCCTGGAGGGATGCTGTGATTTCTGTTGTTCCCAAGGAGGGGAAAAATAAAGAATATTGCGAGACATATCTCCCAATATCGATTCTGAATGTAGATTACAAACTGTTCACATACATTATCACTAAAAGACTCGAGTGTTACCTGCCTGACCTGATACATGAAGACAAGACAGGCTTTATAAAAGGACGCCAAACACAGGATAACATCAGGCGCACCCTACATATTGCAGAACATGTCAATAAACACCATATAAGCGCTGCCTTTATCAGCTTAGATGCCGAAAAAGCGTTCAACAGGGTCAGCTGGGATTTTCTGTATAAAGCACTAGAGAGGATGGGATTTAACGATAAATTAATTAAATGTATAAAGGCACTGTATACTAACCCATCAGCCAGAGTTAAAATCAATGGACACCTGACAGACACTTTTAAACTATACAGAGGGACACGTCAAGGCTGCTGTGCTAGACTCTCCCTCTTTGCTATCCTCATAGAGCCACTCGCTCAAATAATTAGACAAAAGGACCAGTTGACAGGAATCACGATAGCAAGAGATGAGCACAAAATAGGCCTATTTGCTGACGATACAATTACCTTCCATTAAGACCCAAATACAACTAGTAAAGATAATCGAAGAATATGGATTGATGTCAGTCTACAAATTGAATATATCAAAAACTCAGATCTTAACTTTCAATTACAAGTCAAACAAAGACATCAGGAAGAACTATAATTTAAATTGGAACGCTAAGTCAATAAAATACGGGGGAGTGATAATAACTCAGGAATTTGACAGAATCCACGAGACAAATTACAAACCAATAAATAAAAGAATTCAAAGAGATGTGGCAAAATGGTCAACACTGGTAATGGACTTTAGCTCAAGAGTTGAGGTGGTCAAGATGAACCTCTTGCCTAGGTTGTTGTATCTTTTTCTTCACTCCCAGTTAGAATACTGGACTTACAATTCTCAGCGTGGGACAAGTTAATTTCTAGGTTCATCTGGGCAGGAGCCAGGCCTAGGATAAGACTCGGGACTCTTCAGCTGGACAAAGAAAATGGAGGTTTGGCTCTGCCAAACTTTAGAGAATACTACCATGCTGCACAATTTAGATATGTAGTATATTGGTGCTCTCCCGGCTATCGGGCCACTGACATTGAGATGGACCTGGGTCAGGCCCCTCCACAGTCAAGGTTAAGTGGAAAGGAACATATGGGTCTTCTTAAGGGTGAAAACTCGATTATGAGAGAAACATTCGAAATATGGTACGATGTGGTTAAAAAATATAAGTTAACAGGAGCGTGTAAGCTGTTGATTTGGCCTTCTCCAGGTTCAGACCAGGAACATTAGACAAGACCTTTGAAAAGTGGAGAGTCAAAGGAATAACAGCGACATGTACACTTGTAGACAAGCAACATTTAAAATCATTTAGACAACTTAAAAATGAGTTCGGATTAGAAAATGGAGATTTATACATCTTATATATCTTCAATTAAGACACTTTTTCGAGACAGAAATCAAGAAGGAATCCTCACTGGAAGGGAATGATGTGATTGAGGTGTTGACAGGTGCGTACTCGCAAACCCCCTCAAGAATTGTCTCTAAACTGTATAAAGGTCTTTTGAAGCGACAGGGAATAAATACAGTGTATATAAAAGTGAAATGGGAACAAGAATTTAATGTCGAGTTGTTTGAGAGTGATTGGCAGTCTATATTTAAGACCCAACACACATCAACAAGCTCTAAAAGATGGAGGGAGTTTGGTTGGAGATATTTAACACGTTTTTTTTTTGTTTTTTTTTAATCTCATTCCAAATTAAAAGTAAACAATTAGGTCAACAGCAGTACTGTTGGAGACAATGTGGGCAATTGAATGCCAACCCCTCTCACATATTTTGGTCTTGTGTGAAAATACGTTCATTTTGGGAGGAGGTGCTGGGAACCATGGCTGAAATTTTTGGATATAATATCCCTAATGAACCCCGGCATATATATCTGGGTCTGATATCAGACGATGTAATGGGTAAAGAGGACATACACTTGTTCAAGATCTTATCTCTTGCAGCTAAAAAGGCCATTGCAAGAAGTTGGTTAAAAACTGACCCACCTGAACTCAGCCACTGGCTGGACATTATAGAAGAAATCCGATCAATGGAACAATTGACCTACAGTCTATGACTCAAAATGGAGCTAGATACTGTAAGATGGACAAAATGGTACCTGTATGTGACAAAGCAGTGTTTATCCCCCTGTGCTGTTTATACCTGTTTTTGTTGACTGAATGAAGAAAAATAAAGTTAAAAAAAAAAAAAAATGGAAAACATTGAGGGGGGTGAATACTTTTTTTATAGGCACTATTTATCTCAATATGTCAGTGCCTCTTGAGGGTCGACCTTTATGATGGTTAGCCATAGCCCACATGATGTTGATTGTGCTTTATCTGGGAGAGCTGTGGTAAGCAGGATACATTTAATCAATTGTCCACACAGAATGAAGTATGAACAGTCTCCAGACGATCCTCATGGTTGCTTTGGTCATCTCTGACATGCTGCAACTCATAAATATTCGGTGGTCTATTTCATTCCATATCTTGCCAGAGAAAGTGGAAAAGTGTGAGGTCCTCTAAGAGGAATCTGATTTCTTGAAACATATTGCGTAATCAATACTCCATCTATTTTGACACGGATGGTCTTTTCTTCTAGAATAGAAAGTGCTGCCTGATCTTATTTAGATCATGTCACCTCCTTGTCATTGTGATAGGGCAATACATCATCTGCCTCAGTCTCTCAGCATGCTGGTGCGATTCAGAGTGTGGCAGTCATGAAGGCAGGCGCTGTCTGACCCTGTTGGTCCAAAGCATACTGGCTGGATAGGGATTATTACATGTGGATGGTCAGATCCAATCAGTAATCTGGTGTATTTTCTTCTGAGTGTGTTTGCTGGACAAGATTGCTCAGCTAAATGGATTTGAGTTGCACTGAAGGCTTGGCAGATGGACTGATACACTTGTGGCTGTGTGTTGACACTGACAGACACCTCAAAAGACACCACCATTCCTTGGACCTTCAGGTTAAGCAGTTCCTCTACTGCATTAGCAAGTATTACCATTCAGACGTGTCATCTAACACACCATGAGTGTTTCTGCATTCTCTTTTGATGATGGAGCTGGACAGGTACCAACTGTAGTGTAACGCAATTGGCTGGATTGATCCAGAAGCACTATATTGCCAGGTGTTTGGACCGTGGATATGCATGTTCATATCCAGTTGGCATGGTCACTCCAGAAGGATCAACCAGTTAATTGTCTATCATTTGTAGTTACTGATATGAAATTTCCACTTTTGCAATGCTGCATATGCAAGTTTTCCATATTGTTTTGAATAAGTTATTAATTTCTATTTCTATTTCTGTCCTCCCCTCACCAAATCTGCCCCCATTTTTTTTTTCCTCAGGACGAGGCCTTTGCCTTGTGGATTGAGCAGTGGGCCAAACTCTATGAAGACGAGTCTCCTTCACGGATGATCATCAATTATATCCATGACAACTACTTCCTGGTCAATCTGGTGGACAATGACTTTCCTCTAGAGAATTGTTTGTGGCAGGTCATTGATGATATGTTTGAGCTCCTCGATGCACCTACAGAACCACTCTACAGTGGTGCAGTCTCTGAATAAAAATTCATTGTTTTTCGGGTGAGAATTAAACTGAAGAACTCTGATATTTTATGCATTGTCTACAAAGCTGCTATTTACAATACAGAGCTTGAGTATTAACTTGACCGAGTTTTCACAGCCCTTTTATAAATGTTTTTAACTTTTGCATTAATGGTAAATACAGTGGTCTCACCTAAAAAAAATCCAGAAGTTTGTACAAAACATCTGTATATTTTTGATTTAATTGATGAATACTTTCATTCTCTGCAGCACTCCCAGCTTGTAACTACCCTAGTCCTCATAAAGGTTGAATTCAGTTGCCTTGTTTTTTAAGAGGGATGTGTCTGAAAAACAACAAAGAAGAGAAAAAGAAACCTGTCAAAATTATTTGTGAATTTGCCGATTACTCTTGGAACGGATTTTATTTTCATATAAGAAATGAATTCTTATATTTTATCAACAATTTTTATTATGTGTAGTGTTATTAAGATAGCGATATTGTGTGTTGATGTTTTTTATGTGTCAGTTATGCTTTGACACTTAGGCAGTCAGATGTGTGAGCTGCTAATGACTGCTTTGTACCACAGACAAAAGTTACACTAACAACCTGCTGCCTTACAGATTTTAAATGTATATCATATTTGTTATGCATACTTTATAAAGCTCATTAAATAGTTATTTCTGTAATGTGTAACCTGGTGAGTGTGTGTTATCAAATCATGTCGAGGGACATCTAGCACATTATCTATGACTTATGATTGTGGTGCACTGCTTATTATGACTTTATTAGGTATTCAGGGTGAAGCAACACAACTACAGAAGTCCAGTACAGAGGCCAGGCCATAAATTCTCTTCCACTCTGGAAGGGATTTCCACAAATTGAGTAACTAACAGGATTACCAGTAACCCTACAGTTTATATATTTTTGTAAAATGCTAACCTTTTTATAACATTTGTTTCATTATAGTAACCTAATTTATTTCACTGTTGTTCTGTTTGTTCAGGAACCCAAGCCTACATTAATGAGTCACTGCTGTATTATAGTATGTATTTGTCCGCCTGCTGTCAAGACAATAATATTAATCTGACAGTTTTTTGTTTTTTTTTTCTGTTAAGTAAACTGGTGAGTGTGTTAGTTGCACAAGCACCATCTGTAACTGATGAATGGGGAGTGTTGGTGGAGGTATTTAGAATGAAGCTCCACAACTAGCCTACAGAACTTCCAGTGCAAAGACCACACCATAGATTGTTTCCACAAATAGAGTACCTAACCATGACTAAGTAGGATGGTAAACCATGTCCTTATTTTGAGCCTATAACATTTTTATAAACCAATCTAACCATGCAGTGCATTCTGCAGGCTTGGGGAGTAATGGAATACATGTGATGGGATTACGTAATCAGGATACAGAAAAGGAAACTGTATCCTGCTAAAGTTACTGAAAAAAAAGATGTAATAGATACATTCAGTAAAAAAAAGGGGGATAACTAACAGGATCACAATTTTAATGTAAAGAATGACATACTAGTCTGTATCCATGCACATGGACACACGACACCACTTCACAAGTCAGTCTCGTGCATAATTCTGGTCATAAGTGAAACCAAATACACATACATATGTACATATTGAGATTAAATTAAAGTCATCCTATCAGTAGCCTATTTATTTTTCTCTTGTCTTTATTTGCATGGTGGTACTGATGTATTTCAAAAATAACAAAGCAATCTATTTGGGTTACTTTAATATTTTGATGTTTAGTTTATTATTCTACTGCGTGGAATGATGGCAGGCCAAAGCATGGCCAGATGTCAGCCAGGAGCGCAGCAAATAAACAGAACTGGCCCAAGTTTGAACCAAATCCATGCCACCAGAAACACTCCTGCAGACAGGAGTAGTAACTCCGGAGGATCAGCAGCAAGTCAGGAAGGATGACCACAACCATAGAGTTCTGTGTCTCTACCTAGGAAGACTACAGCTCACAATCTGCTGTATCAGCACCAACAACTACATGTAAGACACAGACACAACCAAAGCTACACATAATTTGCGTACTTACTACATAGCATAATATATGACCTACTCTTATTACATAATGAGTGGGCGCTGTGGAAATGTGATGATTAGCTAGTCAGGTCAAGCATAAGAACACTGTCAACTGTGGTACACACAGATAGGAGATTTGTGAGTCCATTCCTCCGACTTTGTGAAATCTCACTGTTGCAATCACACATACAGAAAGTATTCTTACAGCTAAAGAACTTTATTTTATAACAAACATTAATTTCAACAAATTCACACATTCACATATGGGCATGCAGGGTTTTTTGTTGTTGTTGTTTGTTCATTTTTTTTGTATTAAAAGTACTCACAAAGATAACATAGAACTACAGGCTCTGTGAGCATCATTTCACAGGCTCACAATGTTAATGTCTCACATTTGCTTCCACACCCCAAGACAGTTAGATTCCTGATAATATAAGCATGATAATGAAGCATTTCAATTCTTATTCAATCTGACCACACCTATATCTCACAATAAGGATGTCACAAATCTGACTTACTCAAAATGTTGAGAGTTGTGAGGAACAAAGTAGTAGTCAAGTTTCCAACCAAACATAGTGTATTTTTAAAATGCATGTTAGTTTCATGTATTGTGAGGAAGGTTACAGTCTCCACATCGCTCCACATATATCTGATGTTTACAGCTCTTCACTGGAAGTGACAAGTGGCATTTCATGGTCATCATCAGCTATTCAACAAGTATTTGACTTGAGTGTTTCCATTCTGTATTTATTTATTTATTTATTTGAATAGGCAAAAATGTGATACAAACAAGTGGATGGATAGACATTTGTAGTTGACTTAATAATTATGAAGAAGTCTCAAATATGAATATACATTTACGTATATATATCTGGTATGCGGACTCTCTGGATCAATCTAAATGTACAGTTAACCAGTCTATGGCCCAATTTTGAATTTAGTGATTGGTTGAGTCAAGCAGCCATGCTGCTAGTTTCTTATACCAACTTCAAATATTCAAAGGAGTTCAAAGTTGAGAGCGAGATTCTCATGAGATGTGCCACAGAAACATTATTGTTGCGAAGGAAACAAAAGCAACATGGCGGCAGGATTTACAATACACCATCAAATTGAAAATCCAAATTCTGGAAGAGATTTGGATTTTATAAAACAGACGGAAAGTTGGACATGTTTCCCCCCCAGTAAAGCTGTCCCCCCTAGAATAATTTGAGACACAATTAATAATTTTTGAACAATGCAGTAGCATTTATTGAAAGCACAATGTAAGCGGTGCTCATTATAATCGCGATATAATGTGCTATTTACATCTTGAAATATGCAGTCCCTCCCCCCATTCCTAGAAATGGTTGAGTCCACCCCACACTCTTTCCGATGGGTCTAGCAGCTGCAGCATCCTGTGGACAGAGCCTGCTACTCACACCGTGCTTCGCAGGATAAGAGGTGTGTATACCATACACACAGTTATATAAGTTACAACAACACACATCCCATTTAAAAAAGCGCCAGGTTCAGGCTGTCTGCAATATTTATCCTGCATTGTTCAAAAGCCTGCTCAATTACGAGTTAAAAGCTAAGATAGTGATAGTCACAGACAGCGAGGAGAGGAAGAAGACAGGACAGGACACGAGTAATAACAATTATTTTTGTCATTCTAAAAAACTCTCAGTCTCAGAATCAGATATTACTGACATTTTAGATTTATTTCCAGGAAGGTTTTATCCATTTATCCAGAGTTAATTGTCTTGAAATATGTTCAGTTAACTAGTAGATACTGAATCTACTTTGTTTTTAAAACCGATTTTTTAATGTCTGAGTCAAATGTTGTTGTCTCTGTCAATCTCCAATTAAATTATCACACCTTGATGAATTTTCAACAGATTTTTTTAGCAGTATTGTCACAAGTGTCAGATCCTATTATTACACATGATATTCATTCTGGACACATTTGACAGTAAAAAAAATATTGCTGTGTGTGTGTGTAGAGTGCAACACTGCGAGAGAGAGAGAGAGAGAGAGAGAGAGAGAGAGAGAGAGAGAGAATAGCATGATCTGATATCTTTCGTCTGGAAAAAGGCAGTTACCTGATTATGAGAAATCTGATAAACAAACTTAGATCTTTGCCTGATAATTAGTTTATTCACTGCATGTGTACATGTTCATTTGATTTCAGTCATTTTGTTTTAAATCTAGACATTTGCAGGTGGACTCTGCCAGTGCTAAGAAAGGTCTTCTGCCTGCCTGTTGGAGACGTAGAGAGACTAAAGCCTCAAATTACACTAAAAGATGCTGTAAAAAAGATAGGCTACAACCTTTATTCCTTATCCCCCCCTTGAATTATTCTCTAAAATTTTACTGTTTATTGTCCACCCAACTATGAAATGGGATTTTCTCCCCTGCCTGATGAGATGGCCTGATGAAACCTGTGCAGCCAATGAGGATGCTGTTAAGCTAGCACTAGCAAGAACACACAAGACAGAGATTAAACACTTTTTCCAGCTACAACTTAATCACAACTTGGTAAGGTCTACGGTAATCACATCGTCTATAACCCGTTTTATTGTTAAGGACTTACAACCTGTCTGCTTTTGACCCGTTGCTATCTTTAGCTGTATTCTATGACTGCTGGTAGTGGCTCAGCGAGAATGCATGTCTAGGTGCCTTTCGGCCAAACTGTCCCTGATGTGCTGGTCGGCACCTTGCATGGCAGCCACCACCACAAGTGTATAAATGCATAAATTACTGTAAGTCGCTTTGGACAAAAGCGTATGCTAAATGTAAATGCACACTGTTATTATCTGCTGAAATTATGTACTGAGTTGAACCATACTGCACACTGTTTACTATCTGCTGACCGGATTAAATCGGACACGAATCATATCAAATCAGAATTGAATTGTTAGTCCCAAATTGTTCCGAAATAAAACAGATCGTCCCTAAATCATATCTTAGCCCATATATCCAAGTATCAAATCACCTTAAAAGGGAGCGATGCACACCCCTGTAACAGATTTTCCATTAACTGTCAAACACCATTATTGTTTAACTTCATCAATATTGACTGGTGCTCTATATTATTACAATACTGTGAATGGATAAAACATAGAAAATGGAAATAGAACAACACGGTTTAACATTTTGAATTGAAGGTTTACTTATCTATTTTTCAATCAGAATATTAGTGCATAATACTACTCTAGATATTTACAGTCTAAACCCAGTCTTCTTTTTCTGCTGCAGCACATCCCAGCCAGTCACACACTTAATTTATTCACTTTGTGGATTTTAAAAGCCTATTTTGGCTGGTCATTGCTGAAAACAGACTTCCTGAGCTAGAGTAACTGAAGGGAGAGTCTATGTGAAGACTAAACCTCCTCTGCAGCACATCATTATGTATCCCACTGGTTTTCTGGCAAGACCTGCCCTATGCTGCCTCAGATTAGTTGCCTAATCAGCTGTCATTGGTTGTGTTTCCCACTAAACTCTGTTGACTTTTAGTGAAGTTCCTATTCCAGTTTATGAGCTGCAGTTTCCCTGGTAAACACACCAACATATTTGGCCTCCTACTTGGGGTAAATCATCCTCCACATCAGCTCTTTGCTGGCGGGGGTGTAAAAGCTAGGCTGAACGGACAGTCCAGGTGGCCACTGGGCAGGCTGCTACCATATCCCCCCACTGCTGGTTTACTAACTTGCCCTGCAAGCAGCAAAAGAGGTAGGTGTGTTTACCGGGGACAGCTCACACTCCACTGTATCAGCGACACCATTGGCTGTTTGTTTTACGAACAAACTGCAAGAAGAAGGCACCTTTCAGTTGAAGTCCACCGACTTACTCACTCTAACCCTGTCCCTCCAAAATAGTTGTTGGATGTATTTGGTACTGAGTACCAGTCATCATAATGTCATATAAAAACAATAGATGCATGTCAATCAGAGATAGAGTAAGAAAACAAGTTGAGTCCATAATAAGGCTACCCTAACATCAGCTTATGGGATAATTAAAACATGTCACTAATGAACCCAAAGTGTAACTGGTAACCATGCTGCAAGTTAGTGTCTTGAAGTTTGTCTGACATTGTTGTGTTGGTGTTGTTCCAACAGCACACAAAATTATTTGGATGGGTTTAGGAAAAGATCCTTTTTCAACGTTAATAACATGTTAGAAAGGCTACCTGGTGTCTTTCCTGAGTCACAAAGCTTTGACAACAGAAAAATATCATCAGTCAGTTGCCGTCATGGTCCTGAAGCAACATTACTTATGATAACAAAGGATAATTTCCAATATGGTAATATCAGACAATGAATATGTATGTATGACAGATTTAAAGATCAGGATCATCCCCCCTGAGGGTGTTGAACTCTTCGGGTGCAGAGTACTTGTCAGCACCTTGACCAGCTGACTGTCGGAAGCCTGCTGCAATCTCATCAAAGGTGCGGCCCCTGGTCTCTGGCACCTTGAAGTAGGTGAAGATGAAAAAGCCAAGCAACAGGACTGTGAAGATGATGAAGACGTACGGGCCACAGAGTTGCTGTAGGGACATCAAAGGCAAACATGTCTTATTTTCAGTGATTGATACAAGCCATAGAATGTGAGCTTAATGGCATTTCTGGTCTGAAGATAAACTAAACGAATATTCACAGTACCTACCTCTATATAAGGGAAGCACATCCCTACTAAGAAGTTGGCTGACCAATTGGAGAAACCAGCAACTGCAATGGCAGCAGGCCGGGGCCCCTGGCTAAAGAGCTCAGCCACAATGAACCAGGGGATGGGGCCAGGGCCAATTTCAAAAAAGGCTACAAAACTGAAGATAGCCACAATGCTCATATAGGACATCCATCTGATCTGGTCCTGAGGAGCACAGCACACCACAGAGGCTTTCAGTCACATAAATGGATAAGCATAATGGATTAAGTAAAGGTAATCTCAAACACTGACCAACAATGCCATAGCAACAGTTAGAAAAACTGCTGAAACTGCCATTCCCATCAGACCAATAAGGTGAAGTGGTCTCCTGCCCATACGCTCCACCACAAACAACTGCATAGAATGACAGAAAATATCTTAGCACAATATTAAGTTATTCCGTTTGCAAACATTCTGAAGTTCAGCATCTCTGCCTTTAGTGATTTTCTCAAATGGTTCTTCTGTGACTTACAGACACCACAGTGAAGGCAGTGTTGACCACTCCGGCACCGATGGTTGCATAGACAGGCTGGGACACTCCTGCTTGCTCAAAGATCCCAGTCGAGTAGTAAAACACCTGACGATGATTACATGAGACAGAAAAAAGTTAGTTTAATTATGCTAGAGTTCACATCAACCCACCCAACACACATCAACCACAGCTAGTGCTGGGCGGTATGACAAAAAAATGTATATCACAGTATACAGTAGTATAGTAATTCGGTTTCACGGTATATGACGGTATTTTTTTTTTTCCATGCGTAATCAGGTGTTCACAGTATTTTCTACTGGTTCAGTGAGGAATTACTTGCCCCTTTTAGATAGATTTAGGTAAAATCTGCACTCTGCCGCCCTGTCTATCTAAAAGGGAGGTTTAATATTCCTTCTTTCCCAAAAAGCCGCCACTGGGCTAGTCATAAACATGTGATGTGCCATGATGCACGAAGTTGGGCATGAATAGTGACGTGCAACATATGCATCGGAAGAAATGTTGCGACACTTGATAGATTTACTTAATTACAGACCCTTGGCCCACATTCTCGCCTCCTCAGTCAAACACACGCCGATGTTAAACCCCCACTATTAAAGGAAGCATGCAGCGGAGCGCCTCACGTTAGCTGCCTCAAGTAACAGACAGTTAACCAGAAGCAGGTCGAATTTGTCTTCAAAATAAGAACTTTGCATTGCAACCCATTGAAATTTAGAACTGGGTTCCTAGCGGGGGGCTTTTAATTTGAAAGTAGCTACCGTTAGTAGCTTGCAGCTACAACAACAAGCTGACGGCTACAGAGACAGAGGAGAGCTAGCATCTCCCGGACCTCAGGGGCTTTCCAGTTGCACATCCTGACGTCCGCAGATGAAGTCATGAACTGCAGTGTCAATTCAGGCCATCTTCACCTTAACGTAACACCAGAGCACCACTGTTTACCCTCACCACGCCTCGCAGTCACACCATGCCTGTTTAGAGGTGCAACATTGAAAATGGTCCCGTCTGAAACAGTGTTTAGTGTTCTGAACGTTGTGTAATGAAATACACCAGCATGGCGGTAAATTAAAAATTCATATCATAACAAAAATATACACTGGTATTCGGTGTGAACCGGTAGACCGCCCAGCACTCACCATAGCGCTTGATCATTAGCCTTTAATGGCCTAGATACAGATACAGAATTCATTATACTGTTGCATCCAGATTGATGATGTTAGAGCATCAGGGGAAACCCTTGCCGTGGATACTGTCTCTCCCAAGTTGTTTATCAGAAATACTTTATTGATCCCAGAAGGGAAATTGCTTGTGTTACTAGGGTTTGGGTTTAGGGCCAGTACGAATCACCAGAAGAAACTGCTTTGGAGAGGGCTGAAAAGACAATTAAACATAATTAATATATTCAGCATGTAAAAATATTGAAATGTATCTGTGCCATTTAACCCTCCCTGATGACGGGCCTGCTGGTACTCTATAGATCTCCAGGTCCCTACCTCAAATTCTTGGAAGAGTTTAATTAATTTTATCAATCTTGTCACTTGTTCTGATCGATTGTTCTCAGACCTGAATGTTACTCGTGTCTCATCTGCAGTGTCTGCAAGGAAATTCTAACTAATTCTACATTCTAACTTAGTGGTAAAACACAAGGTCTTAAGAAGGCCCACAGGCAAATTGAACTGTCTGTTCAGTCATATTTCTGGATCAACATAATTGACATACATTTTACGATCTACCCATATCAGATATTTTTGTCATTGAAAACTGTATAAACTGTCATTTTGCAGGTTTGTTGAGTCCACTCTACTACAAGATCTTTTCCTTACTCAAGTTCAGGGTCTAAGGATAACTGTATAGATTTAAGAGTCCACTGAGGCTGTGGAGTTTGCAGTTCTGGGCTATATGAATACATAAACTAATTTGACTAATATAAGTCCACTGAGAAGTAATGTTTGAAATGCTTGTTGTTGCTTGAGTATCTTAATACTACCATGTCAAACGGTCCCTTCACTCATCGCTTTTCAGCTTCTCTGAGTCTGGGTCCATGACACAGCAGGCTTAGCCATGTAGCGAATACATCCCTCCTGTCATTGCCCTCCAGCTCTTTCTTGAGATACAGAGGCATTCCCAGATGGACATCTAGAACACTTCCACAGGCATCCTGTCTATTGCTGCAGGAGTTATCAGTTATATTTAGTTGTGATGGCATACATAAATTGAACTGTGCGACAGGCCTCGTCAGTCTGACACGGAATAGTACAGAATGTTCTCTTTTTGGTTCTTCAACTTACAGCATTGATTCCAGATAGCTGCTGTGAGAGGTGCAGCATGATGGCAACAAAGATTGGCTGGCGGTACATGGGGGAGCGGAACAGTTCAGGAATGGTAACCTTCTTCTCTCTCATCATCTGCTGGCTCTCCTCCTTCATCTCTTGGATATCCTCACTCACATTGTCAGTGCCCCGCAGCTTCAGCAAGACTGGAGGACAGTGTTTCAAGTTATATATGTCAGCCTGGAATGGGATTTCTGAAGCTGCTACATACTGTACTGCAGGTGTCTGGTGCGCTTAGCATGATATGTGTGGTAAAAAGACGAGGTACTAGCTAATCTCTCTGGCAGCCATTAGTGCCTGTTAATTTCACTGCAGTAATTTGTAAAGAAACATGTATTGAGTCTATCTGAGCACAGTGAAGATATTGTACACTTTATCTCTTGTGAATAATTACATTTGTCAAATGTGTCTCTTTGTGAAAAATATGTGTATTCAAAGGTGTGTATCTCACTGCTGCGGGCTTTGCTCTCCTCGTTGCAGTTGATGAGGAGGTAGCGTGGGCTCTCAGGGCAGAGTGGCAGCAGGGCACACTGCAGCACAGCTGGCAGCAGAGTAAAGCCCAGCAGGAGGGGCCACATGGAGGCATTTCCCATGATGGATTCAATACCAAAGATCTACAAAACACACGTAATACACTGCTAGCACATGATGGATACAACACTGTATTGTTCAATGAACATCATATCTGTTACAAGTCCTAACCCAATGATCAGTGCCTTTTTTAACATTTGTGTTATACTGTCATTTATAACTCTGTTCATTTAGTTTCTGCCATTGTGAGTTTCACAAGGAGCTGCAGCCCACAAATTAGCAAATTAAAAGAAAATGTTCCTGAAGAAACTTTGTTCATTTTTCATTACAATAATTCCTTTATTTCTTTTGTATTTTGCCCATGTAGTATTTATAAATTTAACAGTCTGCACACACTGTTGCCATTTTGGCAAGATATACAAAAGTATCCAATGCCATACCATCAGATAACAGAGCAGCTTCATTTCCTGGGCTGTGAGACTCCTCAACTCATTGTCAGCACTCCATCATTGAAAATGGTGAAATTTCATTGTACAGTCACATTTTGCATGTCAATTAAGTTATTGGGGAGTCTAAACCGCTCAGTAGTCTAGTGGTCTGACAGCAGATAAGTTTGTATCTTTTGTCAGATGACAGCATGGTGAACAGACTGTGGCTCGGTTGATGTCACTGATGCTCTGTAGCTTGTATCAGTGTATCAGAGCCTCCCTGGCCATGCCAGTTTGAGATGTTTTGTGATTGCTTTCTATTGCTCCTCTGTGAAAGTTGAGAGTAGAGCCTTTTTTGTGCTTTTTTAACCAGGGTGGTAATGTGTGATGACCAAGATTCGAGGTTCTCAGTGATGGTAATTCCAGGTCGGTGGGTGGGTAAGTTAGGTAGGTAGGTCGGTAGGTAGGTACACAGACACACAGACTTCACAGTAAAGATCTCTTGATGTCTGAGAGTGCAGCCATGGCTTTGAACACAACCCTGGGTGGCTCTGGTGTTGAGCACCAACTAATGAAGTCTCAACTGCATTATGTCATTGGACTGCCAGATTATCAGTAACTGGCTAACAAAGCTTTGTTGCTTTGTTCCTGTTCCTTAATTGGCATAGTGGTTTGACTGCCACGCTAATATTTTCTTCCCTCAGCGAATGTGAGTTCAAGTCCCGTAATTGTTTATTATTATTATTATTATTATTATTATTATTATTATTATTATTGTTATTATTATTATTATTGTTGTTGTTGTTGTTTTGTTGTTGTTGTTGTTATTATTTTATTTACAAGAGTACTCAAACAGGGAGAAGTCACGAGTACGTGTTTTTAATAAAGGTTTTTTAGCGATACACATTCACAGGAAGGGCAACTCTCCATTTTCCTGTTTACAACGTCCTCCGTAACAACCAGCGTCTTTGATACTGCGACTGAGGTTCAGACACGTTTAATCACACAGCAGCCCAAACACGTATCAGGTATGTTTTGACCAGAGAAAACCTGAACAATGAGGCAGATCTGAGGACAGCTACGTCTTCTCTTTCCGTTTTCAACATCTGTTGTAGTTACGGTGACCACAGACGCATTCGGTTGACGGTCGCCAGTTAACATAGCCCCGTGTTAATCCGAAACACCTGTAATGTCGCACTGAAGTAGCTCCCCCGACGTCACCGCTGTAGAACCAATTCCCCTCCGAAGCAACATGTTTGGCGCAGTGACTGTGATTCGAGCGCAGCAATGTGGCGGCACATTCCTGGTGTGACTGAACCAAAGGGGAAAACACAGAGGAGATAGGTGGAAAGGAAGGTGACAAAGAAGGCGAAACATCGACGAAAAAGGCATAAGTGCGGAAGTTCAGTGAAATGTGGAAAAATGACAGGGAATGGCTTCAGTGCGACGACTCGACAGGTGTCATGCTTTGCTCTGACCTGCTGGCTGTCATCGATCGGGTCCTGTCCCTTCCTGCCTCCACTGCTGACTGTGACAGGGGTTTTAGCACCATTAAGATGGTGAAAAGTGATTGGTGGTCTAGCCCTCTGTCTGACACTCTGTTCCGATCTTCTGATTATTCAACTCTGCTCCCCAGAAATAAGACTTTGATCTGAGCACAGCTGTGATGCTGTGGCACTAGAGCTCAGTTAGAAGCAGGCGGCCTGACTATATGGATGGTGGTGCAAAGAGGGTGTTTGCTGAAGACAGTGATTCTGATTATGATTACAGATGCATACTGGATCGGATGGGTCCCATCTGTAGTTCTGATGAGTAATTAATGAGTGTTTCCTTTGTCAAAGTTTTGCACTGTTAAAGTTTTCAATTTATGTTATGAAATTTAATTAAAAATATTAAAATGTATTTCTAAATAATACCTTGGCCTCTTTTCTAAGCATGTATTGCTATATAATACTGTATCTCCATGAAAAGTACTGAAACAGATGTATATGCAACAAAAAGAGGCAATTTATTATTGGGCCGGTAAAAAATTACTTGGACGGTAGATCCTTTCATCTACTGGTCCCCTTGGCAGATGAGTCAAAAAGTTAGTTTACAGCCCTGACTGCATGTTTCATTCACCTGTAAGTAAACACCTAATATTATCATACTGAACGTAAATAACCAACAGTAACGATGGCCGTCAAGCTAGCTTTGTTAGCATTCAGACATTGGTTTGACAAGTGTATTTTGATGGTGTGACTCATTGCTGGTTAGATAGCAACAGCTATTAGATATAGCAAGCTAAAACATCAAGATTAGTGGTGGGCCTACATACATGTTTTTTTGTTTCCCTCAGTGATTCACAGACTAATGTGAATATTGTATTAGACTTGGTAGTTCAATGTTTTGCATGTTAGAACTTCCACTATGAGAGCATTGTTGACTCCAATGATGAAGATACGCAGAAGCAAAGCACATCATCCCGTCAGATAGGACGGCAGGAAGGCAACCAGCAGTTTGTGAGCAAGTGGAGTCCCCGTGGATGTGGGAGAGTGACAGGTCAAGGAGCAGATATTCATATATAGAGTAGAAGATCTTCAAGCTCAAATAACTGCGCATGATCAGCATCTAAAGTAGAACATTACTGGTGCTTTTTTCTGAAAAACACCACCTACAACTAATAGTGTTTGTACAGTGTATTGACCAAGCATGTAACTTGGAAATACAAGTGCCTTAATCAGTCATGTTTTTTGCCAAGTAGTTTTTCACCATTTGAATTTGTTTTTTGGTGCTTAACAATAAAAATGGTAAGTTGAAAAATGTTAAGAAAGATAAAGGGCTGGTACTCATTTCTTTTTTATATTTTTTATTTTTAAATCTACGGTTTTGTCCAGGAATGTCCTAAGTATTGACCCTTGAAGGTGTATAGGTTCACAGTATGCTGAGGACAGTCAAGCTCTGTTCCATAAAAATATCTAATCATGTTGCTTATCTATTGCTTTAGAGGACTATGTTTGGAGCATCAAGTGCTAGAACTCTGCTTGACACCTATTTATTTGTCATTCTGTATTTAGTCCTTGTTATGCATTATCTCAAAATTGTTTAAATAAATTGAATTGAATTGAAAATAAGTGCCTTTTCTTTACACCTCCAGCATGAACAGCCAACCCATTACAGTTTTTAAGTGTAATGTACTAATAATAACAACTGGACAAGGTAAAACTCTTGTTTATTATTTCTTTTTAATCTTTTTTTATTTGTATTCATTTTTTTAACACATTGTTTGGACAAAATACAGTTCAATAAGCATAAACAACTATATACAGGAAGGACATCCAGTGGTTTCCTGACCTATTATAAACAGAGATCAGTGTTGGCCAACAGGCTGTTGGTGTCGGATCTGTCTCGATCCTGTTTTGGCAGTGATTGTCCTGTAGAAAGAATAGCACAATTAATTAATTACCATAAAAATGGCCCTTCAAAGACCTTGAAATTACTTTCAAGTTATTATAACACCACAACTTTGGTTGCATTTTTTTGCAGTGAAAGTTTTACTCATCACAACCAGAAATAGCCTCTGTCACATCAAAATTGTGCCATTTACAGTCATTTCATATTTACCAATTCTACTTTTTGGGGGTTTGGCAAGATGTCACTTTCAAAGTGAATTACATAGTTTCACTTTTAAAGACAACACAGGACTGTTGCTATGTAAAAAACAATTAAATCTGGTGATAGGAAGCTTATGTGAACGGTGGCAAGCAATTATTTATAGGGATTGTTAGGTGTATAATGCGTTTCCCCTCATTCTATTGTGGTCAGCTGACACTCAGATCATGAAATGAAATGTCATGTCATTGTCCATAGCCACTTATCCCTTTCCAAGGGGTTGCGGGGTGTTGTGCTGCTGGAGCCAATCCCAGCCTTGTCTCAGGGCGAGGGCAGGGTACTCCCTGGACAAGTCGCCAGCTCATCGCAGGGCCCTCACTGATGAGCAATGTGGGGTTCAGTATCTCGCTCAAGGACACTTCGACATGTAGCTCAGACCTGCCCAGAGCCGGGATTTGAACCAGCGACCTTCAGATCACTGGTCGACCCACTGAGCTACAGCCGCCCATGAAATGAAATGCAAAGTCTATTTTAACAAAAACAAACAAACAAAAACAGTCTTACTAATATGCAATAGTCTCAAGCATTAGGCTAACATGTGACTGTTGGACCAGTATTTGAAGCTGCTGATGTTTTGCAGCAAATGAAATGATGCCATGCCTTTTTGTATTGTATCCCTGCTAAGGAGCACATTCACGCACATACAGCAAACCAACTTGATATCAAAGAAGGACACATTTATATATGAAATGTATCCATCAAAGATACATATTACATTATAACTGTGGTCTGATCCATGTCGCAATCAGCATCAAGTTATACTCATCTGTCAGAGAGAGACTGTAGAGATTGTGGAAACATCAGGGCATGGTTCTGTTGTGAACGGAAGACTGGACTTCGAAGACTGGAATTTGATGCATCCTTCTCTAACTCTAGGACACAGAAAAAGGAGTCATTAGTACATTTGAAAAAATCCAGTTCAAAGCCTATATGAATGACCGTCACAATACCATCTAACAAAATCTGATAACAAATACAACACAAACTATTTTCACAGATATTTCCAATCTTCCTTTGACCTCTGAATAGTGGACTTGGCCCTTCACACGTGTAGCACACAAGAAGCAGTCTGCTTTTCACATACAATTCGTCTTGCTAATATCCAACAGTTGGAACACTGCTATATGGATTCAACGTCAGGAAGTGTAAAAGTTGGCCCGCTTGTGAACGTTAATGTTACATGTTAATGTCTCATATGGCAGTAGCCTGCTATTTTAGCTAGCTAGCTGCTAACATTAGCTGAAAACTGCTAACGTTAGTGTTAGGTGAATACATGCAACAGCAACATAAGGAGCTTACGTTAGCTACGTTGACTACATAATGCAGAGCAGTAATTAGGGGTAGAACGGTTCATCAAAAAAAAAAAAAAATCCGTCATATTCGGTATGCTTGTCACGGCGCGTGTGTACCCTCGGTTCATAGGCACGCGCAACTTCTTTTTCTCATTTACGAAGGAGGAGGAGGCGAAGCGTGTACACTCCAGAGCAGCAGGTAGCGGCACTGAGCTGGATGCCAACCGCCAGTGAACAAGAAGAAGAGCTACGAGTCGGCTGTGTTTCGCATTATAAACATAACATACGTATATTATGTCTATGGCTCGCGGGCTAGCTTGCGAGATTCGATGCCGGAAAAGTCAAAGTCAAAGTCAAAGTCAACTTTATTGTCAATTCTGCAGCATGTACAGGACAAGCAGAGAATCGAAATTTCGTTACTCTCAACCTCTAGTGACTTAACATAACATATAGAAAAGAATAAACATGTATAAATATATAGAAAAAAATAGAAAAGTAAATAGACAACTGTACAATTTGACATTATAAATGACATAAATTATAAATGACATAAATAGACAAGGCAAGTAACAGTAGTGCAATGTAAACGTGAATGTAAACAGTAGTGAAACACAGCCGACTCGTCATAGCACTAGCTCGCGAGCCACGATGCCAGAAACGCCCGCGACTCGAGTAAGAGCAGGATAGTGCAAACAGCCGGCTACGTTCTGAATGAGTAGCAGATGAGCGAGTAAAGTCTCTGGGTTGGACTTCCTCCAGTCAGCGTGAAAAGCACATACCGGTCAGTGTACAACAGAAGCCATTCTTCCACTTCTGAAATAACATAATGTTACACAATGTTCTGCAGGTACCCAGAGGCTAGTGTAGGTTTGGTGTATAAATGTAGAATAATAAAATGAAATTAGGTTGATCAATTTTTGCGAAATAAATAATTTATATATAATTATTATGTATAAATATTAAGTAGTATATTGTAAGTAGGCTATTATTATATCTATTTGGGAACTTTATCCATTTACACCGTTCCTACCTCAGTACTCTATTTTTTATTTGTTTTATTTTGTTTTATTTTATTTTAGTATCTCTTATTTTTCCAGTCATGTATATATTGTTTTATTGCAGTGTTTTTTACTACGTTATTGGTTAAGAGACAATGGGCTAGGACTGAGTTTCCATTGTGATTGGGCAATACTGACTCAAGTGACTCGCACAACCCGGTTCAGTTAAGTGAGTGACTCATAATGACTCAAATCATTAAAAGGAACTGTATTTATTTCCAGCTCTACTCCAGGGCTACTGAAAGTTTCCTGACTGTGACTGCCCATTACATTACATTGGTGACAGTGAATAACTACTTGTTCGTAGCATTTGTTAAAGATAACTTTCTTTGCCAAAAAAATGAAAAGCATGTTGGAACTAGCAATATCACCTCTCTTGCAGTGCCAGAATCTACCTACTTTTAACCTAAGACTGTCACAATGATGTATCAAATGTCAGACTGCCTAATTTTTTCAGTTTTAACCTGACTATACAAGACTTAATGATTTTCCTAATGATCAGTGTATACCGAACCGAACCGAAAACCGTGACCACAAAACCGTGATATGAACTGAACCGTGGATTTTGTGAACCATTCCACCCCTAGTAGTAATACATTTCCCCATCAAAAAAAATCTAGATCATTAACGTTACCTATCCAACTGAAACACCACTAAAATGGCATCCGTGTTCAGATCTTCAGACTCCATCACTTGGCTCCATCGTTGAAAATCCATTCAGGTGTTGACCGTTGTTTTACTTCTTGTGCTGTCTAACTACCTTTTTGGTAGCCTTCTTGAGTTCAGTCTTTCTTTTGTTTCTTTTTCAGCAGTGTGAGCTGTAGTAGGTGCCACTGGTGATGCAAAGTGTGGCTGTAGATTCTCTGCCATTCTTGTAGTAAACAATAGACCCTGCAGGTAGGCACTGTTGAAGTCACTAGAAGTCAATAAATGATGTCATCACTGACATAACTGGCCATGTGCATTTAATTTTAATGCGCTGTAGGAAGGAAGAATAATGTTGTGGTCAGGACAAAAAGGGAGTAAAAAACACCCTTATTATGCTTAGAACTACAAATAAATGTATTAGTGCAGTGACTTAGTTTAGACATAAACATTTTTACATTTATATCAGATCAGCCAGGGGTGGCTTCGCGCATGCGCAGCTCACATTATGTATGCGGAGAGGTGAACATCTCCTCCAGCTCTGACTACAACTAGGAGGGACTGCAGAGTGAGGACTGGGTCACCTGTGAGTGCTCTGGGACGGGAGAGGGGCCACGGCAGCACCTGCTGCTCACTGAGAAGAGCAGGAACGATACGTGCTTTCACATCAATGTCACCAAAAGAAGTTGCTAGATTTGTTGCTAGTCGCTTTTATGAGAAAGAATCGCTAGAGGGGTCTAAAAACTTGTTAGGCAGGCAGGCAGCAAAGGGCCCCAGGCAGGGACTCGAACCAGGGGGCCGCTGAAGTGAGGACAAAGCCTCTGTACATGGGACAACTGCTCTACCGACTGAGCTAATGGACTTCCCTTACCCCAGCTTTAAGTTGTGCATGTTAACATGTTTATAGGGTTTACTCACTTTTGGAGCCAGCCTCAAGTGGCCCTTCCAATCTGCCACTCTAAATAAACACACCTGTTGTCAAAATTGTCCTGATTAGGTAGTTTTTATTTTCAATGTCAGGCTTCTCATAGTGACATTCTAAGCTAGCATCTCTACCAAGACCACATGTGCACTGTCAGTATGAAACTTCAATATCACACTATATAGAGATGTTTTTCTCATAATAAAGCTTCTGAATGAAGAAAATGAAGAGGGCAATCGTGGTTCAACTGGGGGATCTTACCTGTGCGATGAGAATGCCGATCACTACACCAAGCTGATGCAGAGTGCCTAATGCTCCACGGAGAGATGTGGGGGAGATTTCCTCAACATAAAGGGGCACAAAGCCAGTGGAGAGGCCAGAGTAGATGCCTATTATGAAACGTCCGATGATAAACATCTCAAAGGAGGCAGCCAGCTTGGAAAAGCCCATAAACACAACAGCAATAAAGGTGAGCACATTGGCCATGAGCATGGAGTTCCTCCTTTAGAGATAATAAGAGCATTCATTAATGGGTCTTTCTGTCAATTTTAAAGGAAGGTGTAATTAATAATGTTGATCATAGGAAGAGTCATACCTGCCAAACTTATTGACGAAGAGGCCAACAGAGAAGGAGCCAAACATTCCTCCCACTGAGAAGATGGCCACAGAGAGCGACCACAGAGCTGTTAAAGTGCTCTGAGGGATGGACTCTGAAAACCTGCTGGTCCACGTCTCATTGTAGAAGTTCTCAATGATCTAAAACATAGAACATACGGTTGGCTCAATGTCTAAGAAAGACAAATCGAACTTGCTTGTCTGATCTTTAATGACATAGCACTTCACATTGTTGGTTGGTCAGTGGTTCCACCGCTGAAGTCCAGACTGAAGTCTTTCACCAACCTTAAACTTTGGTACTAGCAACTATCGTTAGGTTATTTTTGATCAGATTGAAACATCTCTACAACTGTTCGATGGATTGCGGTAACACTTGGTACAGACATTCATAGTCCCCAGAAGAGGAACCTCCAAGTTTCTGTATAGCACCACAAGCAGGCCAGCATTTTAATTACCCTATGCTTTGGCAGGTAATACAGTAATTGTGCTCATTTGCACCTGCTAGTATTTTAGTTAGTTGTCAACCTAAGATGGTGAACATTCTGCCTGATAAACACCAGCATGTAAACATCGTCATTGTGAGCTGTTAGCATGTTAATATTACCTTTTAATATTAAATTTAGTTTCTATTCCAGATAAGATATCCAGTTATGGACTGTTAATGCAATGTATGTTGCATATATGTATGCTGGGGTCTTACATTCTATGGTATCTCTAACTTCACTTCCAAACACATCTGAAGGCTTAAGAATGGGGGGAATGACACACCCTGTTCATTCTGATTGCTTCTTTGATATACTGCAGTCTTCATCACTACAAAAGCTATGCTTTCTCTGTTTGGGCCCTGTTGACATTTCTGTCTTTTGCTCCCTCCTGATGGAGGAAATTTTTGAGCACTCATCAGTTTTTGTCTTGATGAGTGACTATCAGACGAGTCACTGTCAACTAGGTAACCTCCACCAAAGCTGTGCTCAGTAAAGCAGACACTGAAGAGGCATTTTATTCAACATTTGGGATTCCCAAATAAGTAATTATTTTTTGTGTGTTTCTCAGTGTTCTTCCCGCAACTACCACTATAGCAGCATACGCATTATTATTTACCATAAGACATTCCAGTATAGGTAAACAGCAGGCTAGGTGGAGGAGAGCCACCTCTACTATGTGTAATGCTATTCTACCCCACCTTACTTGCAATTTTCCCACATTGGGTCATCACATACTCTTGCCACAGTCCTAAAACCTCCTCTTGTCTCACTCTTTTAAAAGCATAACATCTCTGCTGCATTAAAATAATGAGCGTTGCATCCATTGCTAAAAAAAAATAAGAAGCAACAGAAGGAGTAAGTTATCTGCTCCAAGATAAAGGAGCAAACTTGTTCTTCTTAAGCTTGTGGTACTACCCTACAAGGTGTCTAGGCGTTGCCCCTCTCAGTTTTTCTGAAAGGGTTTGTCTATTTGTCTGTTTTTGACCCCCCTTCATTTATAGTTTCAGTTTGTTTTGTTCACTAAGAGACAATTCAACATGTGTTCTCTGACTTTTGAACCGCCAAACTCTGGATGAGATGAGCTCTGAGTTGAGGTATTTATATGCTTCCCTGAGTCTGGCAGGGGGTAAAAAAATGTGTTTCTATTTGTAAAGTGCAGATAGGAAATATTTATAAAATGGTAATTGGATTATTGGGTTATAAAACCTAACCCTAACCAAATTAATCAGAAATGTTATTATTTGCTAGATTATATGAATTTATATGAATGAAGAAAAAATAATACTTGGATAAAATTGCATTTTTGTGTATTGTTTTTTTGTTGACAGACTTCATTGTCCTTTTACCTTTCTCAGTTTTCCTTCACATAACAAAATACTCACATTCTGAGGAGCATTGATGACACCAGTGTTGTAGCCAAACTGGAAAGAGCCAATCACAGCTGTCCCAACAGCCATGATCAGCTGGGGTGTCAACTGTTGTGAAAGAAAACACAAAGGTCAGCCTTTACAGTTTGTACGTAGGTACTATTACACACATAACTCATGACATTATAAAGATATTATGTATGGAAAACTTGTTTGTTGAAATTAACATGTAAGCGCTGTGATCCTCCCCTCTCAGCGAAGTTACATAGAGCAGAAACAAGTGACAGAGACACAGTTCACTGAAGCTGTTGGTTTAAGGTCAAAACATTTCATCATGTTTTTAAAGGCTTTAAAGGTCTCAAAGATCAACATTTTTGAAGAGTATTAACCTTATATACAGTGTCTGTGGACTCAGACACATCGTACAGTAACTGAAGAGGCTTGTCTTGATAAATGTATGTGTGTGAATTGAACCAACCATCTTGTAAATCATCATGAAGACAGTGGAAACAAAAACAGGTCAAATTATCAAGATGTATTCTTACCAACACAAGGTAGTAGTAGATTTGAACAATGATGAACACTGGGACAAGAGGACAGACTAGCTCATGTAAAGATGGTGGTGGAGTGCAACCCTTGCCAGCAGTTTTTAAAATCACTGCAGTTTGTGATAAGCCTTTCATGTATCAGTATCATGATGAGCACTTGTCATGATTAAAGATGTAGTTTGTAAAATATGACCATAATCGAAAGTATCTCCAAAAATATAGGGGGGCAGCCAGAGTAACTGAGAAGTGCTGTGGCGCCAGTGGCCCTAGAGTTTGCCTGGACTGACACCATGGATTACAGAGAGAGTCAACAAGGGCAACGGAGGGACTTGAATTCAGGTGTATGGTTGAGTAATTTTGTTGACGTTTAAGGCTTTATGTTCATATATTACACTAAATGTTTAGAGAGACAGTGATATATAGATCGCCTAGGGCATACATCCCATTGGGTTGTGACACTCAAAAATCAATGGCATTTTATAGAAGCTTCTTTCACATGGGTCTATTGTTTTCTTCTCTTTTGTTACAACTTTTTTCAGCACATTTGTGGTGTAAAACGTGATGTCAGTGACATACAATGTAAAGCTTTAGATAAAACTCACAGAGGGGCTTGCCTGCGGGAAATGGGAAGGAAGCAGGTTTACCTGAGTTTTAAAAACCTGTGTAGACCTGCTACTTTTCCTTCTGGTGGAAAAGTGGTATCGCTAAAACTACTGAAATTGGGTTAAGAACTATACACTCATTATCAAAACCTGGAATGATAGTGGTGAACCAACATCTTCGAGAAAGAAATATGGTTGGAAAAAATCTTGATTGATCAGGATAGGAGATCACTTAAACGTTTGGTGTAATCAAATGGTAAATAATCAACTGCAGAACTCACGGCTGTGTTTAATAGTGAAAGTAAAAGCGTTTCCACCGGCATTTTGAAGAGAACTCAAGGAATTAGTACTAAGAGCTGTAGAGAAAGAAAACCATTTTTCAGTGAGGCTAATCAGAAAAAAAGGCTTCAGTTTGCTAGGGAGTATAAAGATTGGACTCTGGAGCAGAGGAAAAAGGTCACGTGGTCTGATGAGTCCAGATTGACCCTGTTCCAGAGTGATGGTGGATCTGGGTAAGAGGCAGATGAAGTGATGCACCCATCATGCCTCGTGCCTACTGTACAAGCCTGTGGGGGCAGTGTTATAATCTGGGGTTGATTAAGTTGGTCAGGTCTAGGTTCAGCAACATAATGTGCCCAAAGAATGAGGTCAGCCGACTACCTGAATATACTGAACGACCAGGTTTTTTCCATCAATCGATTGTTTTTTCCCTGATGGCACGGGCATATTCCAAGATGACAGTGCCAGGATTCATCAGGCTCAGATTGTGAGAGAGTGGTTCAGGGAGTGTGAGACATCATTTTCACACATGAATTGGCCAACACAATCTTTTGGATGTTCTGGAGAAGACTTTATGCAGCAGCTGACTCTCCCATGATCAATGCAAGATCTTGGCGAAAAATGTATGTAACCCTCAACAGAAATAAATGTTGTGACACTCCACAAGCTCAACAAAATGATGTCACGGCAAATGTAGGCTGTAATCAAAGCCAAAGGCGGTCCAAGGAAATATAAGACTGTGTGACTTAATATTCTGGCTGGGCAGTGTACAAGAATCAAAAGGCTATAAAGATGACTCTGGGCTGATAGGAGCACAAGTCACGTTAACCACATCTGACTGCATATAATTGGGAACAGTAGTAACAGAATGGGATAAACCTTTTGGGACTCTGCATTTTTCTGCAAAGCTTTTTGAAACAACGGTGAATTGTTGCAGTATGAATTAAATTACTTTTAATTAAATGCTCTGATATCATTCTAATATCACACACTTAATACTGCAAATATGTGACTGAGCTTGATGACCTGTACTGCACCACGGAGGTATCAGATGTGGACCCAGTCTACTTGAAGGGGTTCAAGACTGCCTTTAAGAATGACCCATCTAAACAGCAAGCTAACATCAATAATGGATATTGTAAGGACTACCAAGGCAAGGGGTGGAACCAGCCTTGAGCCACTGCTGTGAGAACCCAGCAGAGCTAGTCAACTGCCTGCAGAGAAGCCAGCAGAGATGAAGAGGACCCTCCTACTATTGGCTTTAGATTCAGATTGTACAGGTCTCTCAGCCTCCATAAAGCTTTTCTTTTATTTATTTTTTTTATTTATTGGCATCTAAAACTCATGTTGACTTCATCCAATCTGCCAATTATGAATTTTTGAAGTGGCTGTCCTTATCCAAACAGTTTACAATAGTGCCTTTCCAGATTGTTGTATATAACGAACCATCAGTGGTACCTGGTACCTGATTATGGATCAATGCTGTCCACCACTGTCATCTAAACACCAAATGAGGGAATATCATCTGGAATAATGGAATTCTGTCCCTCCAGTACAGTCCTAAGAACTTGTAGAATCAATGCCATGGTGAATTGAAGCTGTGCTGGTGGAACATGGTGGCTACTACCTAACCAAGACACTACACACACACAAACATGCACACTGGCTTGTTGTTTTTTTTGTTTTGTTTTGTTTTTTCAAACTGGAAATGATTAATTTATAAATGGTATTCTGCTGCCACCCCTTGGAACAGTACAGTAACAGCAGGTTTATCACAGTCAACAAATGAGCAGCTATTTTGAGTAGCATATTTAACATATTTGAACATGTACTCATATTTATAATCTAAAAAAATCTCCCATACATATTTTGGACTTTCTTACTTATAGAAACAGCAAAGGCAATCCAAGTTTGACTAGTAGGTCTGCCCTTCATCTTTACTGATCAGGCAGCTACAGTTCAAATGAGACCCTTTAAGCTTTCCATACTATGGTGAGTACATAAATGAATTAAGAATATGGTGTAGACCCCTGTTTGTTTGTGTATGTATTTGTGCTCTGCACTGACCATTTATTAAGGTTATTATCATACAATAGTATCAGAATTACATTATTCACTCACTGTCTTACACATTGTCAGAATGTGCATCTGTAACCTTCTACACATAACTCGACAGAATGAGGTCCACCAGCAAACTAGTCAACTTATAGAATTATCATGTGTTCATCATGCAGCACTGACCTGGCCCATGCTCTCCATCTCAGCTCCTTAGATCCCTCAAAGATCCAGATTAGGCTGCCACACTATAAGAGAATCCGGATTAGTAATCTTAGATAGTATTCTATTTTCTACCAAAACATGTTGTCATGTTAATATCTGCAAATCATTTAGTCCATCATCAATGTAAACAAATCTTTCTCAGTTTCTCCCTCCATTCACCTGCTGCTGTAAGCAGCTTAGTGACGTCAGCACTAATTGGATCTTAATGAGCTGCCATGGCTCCCTTGGGACGAATCCCTGTGGTGATTGGCTTACAGGAAATGCAGCAGCACAAACACGTGGGATGGGGGTGGGGGTTCTTAATGTGGTCCTGTGGAGGACAAATGTAAAACATGAGTGTGAAATAAAGGATACTGTCCCAGAGCTGGCCCGAGGCATAAGTGAACTAAGTGGCTGCTTGGGATGACCAGGGGGCCCCAAGAGAATAAAAAATATATATACATATATATATTTTACATATTTGTCTGCCAGTATTTGAGTCATGCGTATAAACTAGACACCTTGTGTGCATAGACAAAGCAAGGATGGATTACTGAATGAGCCTGAATGACCCAAGATGTCAAGGGGCCCTGAAGCCTAAGTCGTTGCGTGAAGTCACTACCTCAATAAATTAAAAAGCAAAAGGCTATGAATCTGAACAAATTTAGGTATTGCCCTTCTCCAGCTGGCCATCCCAACAAAGCACCAGAATACAGGAAATCACATCTACCGAATTCAGAATTTTCAATCAGCAATAAATATTGTATGCTACATGTAATGATGGGCATGGGTGCTACTTGTTTAAGTACCAGAGTGCACCAAAGACACACTTGTGTGTGTGTGTGTGTACGTGCACATAAACTCAGATCGACAAAGGGATGTTTTGTTGCCTTCAAATTTAATGGCTGATATTAAGTAGCTATGACTAGGGGTAAAACTCACTGCCCAAAGAGGTTCAAGGTGGAACATTTTCTTGCATTCAGGGCTGTAGCCAGAATTTTATCAAAACTGAGGTCAGGCATAGAGGGAGCAACATTAAAATAGACTTTCTATTAAAAAACTTTTGCAGCAAAATGAACCGGAAGAAACTTACTTTTCTTTCATACATACCTGATTCATTTACTGCCCTGTTCTTACTATGAAATTTGATTTCTACCAGTTTCCACCAATAATTGAAGAACGCTTATGCTTGAAATCTATATCTATAACTACATCTATATCTAGATCTCTATATAAAATCTCATTATTACAACATTACCCCATACAGATGACTATCTCTCCATACAGATGAATCTCTGGTGTGCCCAAGCAGTCACTATAGCTCCAGTTAATAACACATCTTACTAAAGTAGTTTGTGTGTGTGTGCGTGCGCACATGCACACGTGTGTGTAGCAATCCCCCATGTTAGAGCAGGTGAGAGGCTATTGCTCTTCACTAATCCACACAATCCACACTAACTGCACAGTACCTATTTATACCTCCACTCAGTAGAGTGAGTAGAGACTGTCTCACTGATGCGTACATGCCTAACTTGTGATCTGATACTGTGGCCACTCATTGAAAGTTAAACAATAAAGGTGTCTTTTAAAAACAAATGTGCTGGACCTTATCATGTGTTTTCTTTAGCACATCTCTTTTCTGTATATTCGGAAAGCAAAGTACATTTCCACTTTTTCACATCCATCAGTCAAATAAGATCAAATTGCAGTATATTACAATAAATGTCATAAGTTTAGCAAGTATTTGGTCATAAACTTAAGTCCTGATGAACTAGACAATCGTGACACACACACACACACACACACACACACAAAAAACAAACAGAAAAGCAAACTCATCTCCTGGCAATGTGAAAGGAGTTAAAATCACTTAATGTCAGTGTACCCACATGTCATAACTCCAACATTTGCTCCTCACCAAGACACTTGGTCCTCAGGGTAGGTAAAAAAAATTGCTTAGTTTGCAAGTATGTTTTAAAAAGGTGGTGGTGCATCCCCATTTTCTTCTGCCTTTTCATCCACCTTGGGTTTTGAGATCTTGGGTTCTGGCTTCACCTTGATCCTGGTGGGGAACACCCCACCATCTTAATGCGAGAATGCCAATTGCAGACTCAACCAGCATCCCAGTAACTGCTCCAGCATCCAAAGCATGAAAATCTGTCTCTAACTTGGTATACTGATCCCAGGAAAAGAAGGTCGGTCTTCAAGGGGAATGTAGCACCCCCCATGGCCCCCCACATGTATGGCATGTTTACACCTGACCCCAGTAAAGAGCAGTTAGCTGGCACATCCAAAGTTTTGCCGACCATGACACAGTGCTCAGCATCAACAACAACAAAAAAAATCAATAGAGGTTATGTATTGTCTAGTTGAGGAAGAGCTTGCCAAAATCCTTTGGTGCTTTTACCATCACAAGTTTGCCATCAATGGCACCAAGGCAGTTTGTAAATGTCCACCTGGATCAGAACTTGACAGCAGTGGCTTTGCACATTTCCTGGTTTGATTTGGGAATTTACGGTAGTTCCTGTCAAATGACTCTGGATTGCCCAGCAGGCTGTGTGAGCCACTTCAGCAACGGTACAGCAAAGTCAATACAGGAAGCCAAGGCTCAAGAAGCTCTCCCTTCTTTCAAAAAACCTGTGTAAAGTATATAAAGATAGTGTCATTTACACTGTTATTCTAATACATTAATTATTTTTTCCTCACAGTTGATGATTACAAAAAGAATTGGATGGTGCACCATTCTTTTCCATTTTATTTTATAGGTTTTATCCTCATGTTTAATGTTTTATTTAACACTTCTTGGCTTTGTCTTTTCTTGCCTTTTTTCCTGTGCTCCTGTGTTTCAGTAACTAATTAATCCTTGTGTATCTACTGTATGCGTGTTCCATTAGTTATCAGTCAGTCACATCTATTCCAAAATCCTGTTTTGCTTCTCTTGTCTTATCTGAGATTGCCGTCCTGGGTTTTTCCTTATGTTTTCCTTTCAGATTTTTTTTTTGCCGTATGTAATTGGGCGATTCCCTTGTGATCTTACGTGGGGAGGGGAAAAGAGAATATGGTTGGGAGTACCAGGACACTGTAGGATGGTACAAATTGAAGTTTCAAAGAAACCTTGTTCATTGCCACAATAGCGCAAGGACTGGAACACTCCTGGTTTCCACTATGTTTCACACAGTTTCGTTTTGTCTCTGATCGGCTGGCAGCACGCAATGGGTGTGTCGATCTGATCTGGCAAAAAAATATAAAATCGGATGTTAAGACGTGGCAGAAGAAATGTGGGTTATTTAAATTATATTGAAACAGATATCATTATCTTTTCAGTCTAATCTAACTAATAACAGAACTGCAAACTGGAATTTAACTCTACTGTTACCAGTTTCACTTTTTAACCAACCTTTTTATTAACAAGTGTGTTTGGTGTCCTGAAGGGTTAAGTCAGATCTGAACCAAGTCACACAATAACACAAACATGTTAACCTTCCCGTGTTCTGAACTAAAATAATTGTTTTTGTCAATGGAGTCTGGTGGTTGTGAAGAGTGTGATATAATGGCAGATTCTAGTTCAATACAAAAAATAATAAAATAATATAATAAAACAATCTTAGTCTTTCACAAAAAGTCCACCTCTGAACGGATCCTTTCCATGTTGTCATAAAAACCTAAAGCTATCAGCAACATGAGCAAGCACTTTCAGTGGACCTCACGTTACTTTGGTAGACACACTTGCCCTCAAGCAATATAGCCCCAGCTATCAGCTGAGGCGATGGGCCAATATTAAACCTATTTGTACCTATAAGTAATTTAGACACCAAAATGCGTAGGTTTATAAATACTTAAGTCATCCCTTAAACTTTGCACAGCAAATGGCACCTAGCTAACAGGTCAAACAGAGCCAAAGTTATATTATGTGAGTAGGGTAAAGCTAAAGTTTTTATAAGACCATCCAATTACTTATCTTGTGAAGTATCTTTTTTAACAAATAAACTGGCCTATTTGTTTTCTTACTGTCAAGCAAGATAGGCATTTTCAAGCGACTTACTAATGCAGGCACAGTGGGCAATTCTTCCTGTCTAGTCATGTTTTCATCATGATGTCTGTCAGGCTCACCTAAGTCCCTAGATGCAGTCAGCTACTGTGGCAGAACCAGAAAATAATTCTGCCGCCTAGTGGTGGAGGATCACAGAACCTCAAAACCTCCACTATGTGGATCACAACATAAAATGTCTCAAAATTACATCATTGGCAGAATGAATGAATGTGTGTTTTACTTGCTCGACAAATTCAGATTTTACACTTCACACACAGTCCCGATTTTCGATCCAGCAGATTTGGTCATATTTTCAGAGGACCTTTAATAAATTCATTATTGAACCAAGCATCATGAATGTTTGTGTGACAAAGTAGTTTGTGCTCCAATGAGACCACAGTTTTAATTGCCATGTATTGAGTTTTAGTGTTTAATCGACTTTATTGTGGCGTTGCAGCTAATAAAGAAACTGACATTTAAATACAGAGTAGAACATAGCTAGTTTCAGTTAAATAAAGTTGTGTTGAATGCAAATGAATTTATTCCTAAACTGTTTGTTGATATTTGCAGATGTCTGGTGTGCCCTCTCACCTTCATGACCACATCTACTGGAGCAGAGAGCCCAGCAGGAGGCAGGAGAGACCCCAGGCCAGCAGGTAAGCACTTGAATTCTGATACTGTGTGTGTACTGTGTGTCTCATGTAGGACACACATAGCAAAAATGTGAATATGAAATATGTATGTGAGAGAAAGAAAGTAGACTTTCTAGTCATGTGCCACTGTGTCAACCATGATGTAACGAGTCACAGAGTGCTGAAAGTTTAAAACCCTGTACCTTCAGAGAGATCCTTGAACGATTATATTTGGGAAATAGATACTTTCTTTGTTAGTTATTCGTTAAACAGTTTACCGGTATTTGCATTTAGGCTAAAGGGTACCAGTTAAAGTTTGATTTTGGACGTTGATAGAGATATGATAGAGTGGAACGATTTTGCTCAGCAATGCGCCCGACTTCCATCCCTCTGGAGGAGCCTCAGCTGATCTGTGAGGCTTTTCATGTGAAGATGAAAATATGAAGCTTTTCCTGCTGGTGACATGGTGGGAGGCACAATGTCTCTGTGTCCCATCCTGGGTTAAAACACAGTCCTACAGCTCCTACCAGGGAGTCTGCAGCCCCGAAGACTGAAGTCTCTGTAGGAGTGAGAAGAGGAGGGCATCCGCTATCCCTCTCCCGGGAGCAGCAGTAACATTAAAATTTCTGGCGGCTGACCCACTGACTTTGTCCTTCTGCAGGTCTTCATGCGCCACCTGGATCACAACGTATCATGTGCGTTTGGTTCTGTCACGGTCGGTGCTCTATGTTTTAATGTGTTGCTGCGATTTCAGAGGCCAGTGTGGAAGCTTGATTGGTGCGAATCATGGGTGTTAGTGTGAAAGTGTGTGCTGGAGCATTACAAGTCTGATTTACTTTATTAATTTCCGTCAGCTAAGGCCTTCAGGTCGGGCTTTAGGAGGTTTACCAGGAAATTGTGGCTGAGGTGATAAAACCACCACAATCATGAGATATGTTGCATTTTTTGCATTGCATACATTTTCCTGTTTTACTTCACAAAACAAAACAAAAAAATCTTTATCTGTGGGAAGGACTGAAGCTCTTGAATGTCCACCAGGTGGCCCTAATTAGTTAACTAAGATTTTATATGATGTGCTGCAGTTACTCCTGCTGTTGCTAGGCGACTAATAATTGACACCGTCCCACTATTGCTTGAGTTTTTACATTTGTTCTGTACTAAGTTAATAATACTGTGTAGCAGGCATTCAAAGCTTATACCAATCAGTGCAAAGCCTCTCATGACGCAATTTTGAAATATGATGATCAGTTCAGTTAAACGGGAAGCACAGATCAGAAAGGACAATAAGTCAACTAGTTTGACGTGGTCCCTTCAACCCTCCACCTCTGCCTCTCTGCCCTCCACCTCTGCCTCTCAGCCCTCCACCTCTGCCTCTCTGCCCTCCATCTCTTCCTCTCAGCCCTCCACCTCTGCCTCTCTGCCCTCCAACTCTTCCTCTCAGCCCTCCACCTCTGCCTCTCAGCCCTCTACCTCTGCCTCTCTGCCCTCCATCTCTTCCTCTCAGCCCTCCACCTCTGCCTCTGAGCTCTCCTCCTCTTCCTCTCAGCTCTCCATCTCTGCCTCTCAGCCCTCTACCTCTGCCTCTCTGCCCTCCATCTCTGCCTCTCAGCCCTCTACCTCTGCCTCTCTGCCCTCCATCTCTTCCTCTCAGCCCTCCACCTCTGCCTCTGAGCTCTCCTCCTCTTCCTCTCAGCTCTCCATCTCTGCCTCTCAGTCCTCCATCCCTAATACACTGACTATTTTTAGTCACTATTTTTAATATTTTTATTTATACTAGTTTTCTCTACAGCCTCTCCGGGCACCATGCAGCTGATCTCTCACCCTCTGCTCTCATGTCAGTTGCAGAGATGTTTATGGAAGGTGTATGGCCAGTCCATACACCCGAGAGATGTGACCCTCCTGCCGGAAACCAGGCCTGGTACACGGTTCACTTAAAGTCCTTAATCTTTCATTAGGTTACAGATAAGTCTGAACTCTTTTTATCGCTTCTTAGAGATTTATGTCTCTAATTTTTGTGTAGTTTTAAGTCTTTCATGTCTGCTCAATTTGTTGACACATATACAAGCCAGAGATGTGGACCCCCTACTGCTAACAGGCCGGGTGCAGAGCTCCACAGCTGAAGCAACCGAGCTGCACCAGTACCACACACACATAAACAAACAAATATATCCTCCTTTGCATGCACTTTGGATACGTTTTCTGTCTTTATTACTTTATAAATACGTTTTAATTCTTTCATTGCTTTTAACTTTAAAGATAAGTTTCCCTTTCCCTCTACAAAAAACAAAAAAATCCTCCTTTGCACTTTAGATGAGTTTCCTTTCTTTTATTAATTTATAAACACATTTTAAGTCTTTCATTGTTGTTAACTTTAAAGATAAGTTTCCTTTTCCCTTTTCAAAGAAAAAATCCTCCTTTGCATGTGTTTTAGGTAAGTTTTCTCTCTTTTATTACTTTATAAATAAGTTTGAAGTCTTTCATTGCTTTTTCCTTTAAAGATAAGCTTCCTTTTCCCTCTTCAAAAAAAAAAACAAACAAACCCAACAACAACAAAAAACCCCCAAAATCCTCCTTTGCATGTACTATAGCCCAAACAAATCTTTTATATAAAGCTGTTAGTAGTGAATGGTCAGTATACTGAGTCAGAGTCTGAGCCAGCAATCTCAAACCATTTCAACCTGTCATGAGTACTGTCTTTTATGTGAATGGTCATTTTGATATGAATTTTATTTTCCAGTAGATGGTAGTTAAGACATTGTAATGGGATAAATTGAGTTTATATGCAACATTTGATAACATAACATTCATAACATTTCAACGTGAACAACAGGAAACATATTTGCATGGGAGATTACCAGAGTGTCCATGTTAGGGTGGGATTAGACCCTCCTAAACATCTTTACCAGATTCATTAATGAGCAGTTGCACTACTGATAGTAGCAGTATATTAGTTTGAGTGTATTTGATGCACAATCTGGTGAACAACCAATCCAAAGTACTTTAGGAAATAAAATATGGCAGTTTGAACCCTTTAATTCCATTTTAGTTGGTAGATAAGTTTAACCCCTTTCATTCTTCTTTAGTATTTAGACCCGTAAGCCCTCAGCAATTTGATCCCTTTTGCACTTTCTTAGAAAAACAGAGTCATCTGAATAAATAAAGGTAAAGGTAAGTAATACAAATCACTCGCTCCAACTCTTTACCTATATTCTTCCACCTGTGACAGCCCAAGTCCTTAAGCTAGTATATGTGTTGTCCTGTTTCTCTCTTCCCTGCCTGTGCTCCTCTTTTCAGATTCTTCCCAATGGTCTGGCCCCACCCACCTTAGCGACGGATTGGTGTCACATGTTTAGAGCCTTTATGAGCCAGGTGATTCCAAGACAGCGCTTTCTCTTGCTCCTGGAAGGCTGGTGCTATTTTTGGGCACTCCCTTTAGGTTTTGTTTGGGTTTTGATTATGTTTAGACAGCTTTGGTTCATGTTACATAGTTTAGGTTAGCACCCACTGTTTCATTGCACCCAACACCCATCTTTCACCAGTGAATTTACTCTTCATAGTTTGCTTATGTTGAGTTATCTTTAATAAATGATTTGATTACTTAAGCAGTTCCTATGTGGACCTCCCTTCTTTGTTGTTCTCCTGACTGAGCCAGGCATAAACGTTTTATTTCCTCAAACAATTTCCGCGAAATATTGTCTTTTTAGATATCAAGGAGAAAAAAAAGAACTATAGTGGGGGATTTGTTGAGAAATTGTTATTGTTTAGTGTAAACTCAAGTATCTACAAAGATCAATGGACTTCCAGGACTCATAGAAGCCTGCTTTGTTCGTCTGGCATTTGCAAAAACATCCTGACTATAAAGTGATCACAGTCACTGACCTCTGAAGCTACTGAGATAGTTTGTCACTTTTGGACAGACTGTTGAGGAGCATTGTAACGGATCTACGCATGGCACAGGTGTGTTGCTTAGTTTTAGAGAAGTTACAAGCCAAAAAGGTTGGGAGACACTGCACCACTGAAAATAGGTGCTCTGCTGTCCAAGCAATACTCCCTGCCTTTGAAGTGCCTTTTTCTTCATGATTTATGCAAAGATGTAATTACAAAACACATTGTTACAAAGCAGAATTGAGAAAATGAGAGGAGTTTTAAATTGTTATATCATTTATTTTTGTTGATTATATTTGATGCATGCACTTACGTAAGTGATTAAATGAAGAAGACACGGACAAGGATAAAAGTATGACTTTCTGAATTACTTGCCCAACAGTGCTTGCCAGCACAAAGCTGAAATTAAAATATTGTTAGGACAGCCTGTCCTAACAAGCCCAAAGACACTCTTGTAGCAAAGGGCAGTTCTGGAGGATGAATAAAAAGCAGCATTAAGAACCTACTAAAAACCTCAACGTCTGCGTGAGTAAATTCAACCTTACACAAATCGGGGGGAAAAAAAAGTTTAAACAAGTCATAAACAATTACCAAAATTAAAAAAAAAAAAAACATTTTTCATTTTCCAATTTCAGACTCTCAACTGAGTATCAAAAAAATCAACACATATTTAATCCATTTGCACTGATTGACAGATTGACATTTTATTCTCATCTACCTACATCTGGAGTCTTTGTTGGCTATTATCATCTGGTTTCAGTTCCACTGAGTGACAATTTGCTTTTTTGCCACATACAGTAAAATGGTAATCCAAATATCTTCTATGCTTTATAGAAAACGTGTGGTTAAATCTAGTGTGACTGCCTCATCTTCGACTCAAATTTATAATGGGCATTTTACAGATATAACAATAATTTCAACAATGTTTGTTGTAGTCTTAATGTACTTATTTTCCACTCTAGCATTAGAAAAAAACTCCATCCAAACTATACAGAGGGCCAACAAAGAAAACCTTGAATGTCTAGAACTGAGGAATACAGAGAGATGTAATAGTGTTTATTTCTAGTTGTTTCTACCACCACTTAAAAGGTTGGTTAGCATCATGTAAGTTAATAAACAGTACAATAGAGTCAGTGGGCTCATTCAGAATGATTCTCAGCAGTTTCTTTGGGGGAGACAATGCCTTCGAAGGTTGCAGTTGCCTCCACTTTCTCCACATTCTTGGATCTTGTAGGAATCTAGAGGAGGGACAGTACAGTCTCTTAATGCTCATTAATGGTCAGCAAGGTCCTTAAAGTGTAATGTACCTCAGGCCACTTAAAGCAGCACACAACAAACAATATTTATTATTGTCATCACTTTTTAATTTTTATAAACAGCTGTCTTGGTCTGATAGAGCCAAAAGTTATGTTACTGATGATTCTAAAGAGGGAAATTATTACACGACCATATCTCACAAGGTAAAGGAAAGTTTCCCCCAAAGTTAAAACTCAGTCATGATCTCCTCCCTGCTGATGGAAATTCAGGTGAAGTTTCGAGTTTAGCAAAACAAAACCTTTCTGGAGCTTCACAGCAAAACAGAATTGCAGCATTGTTGTTGCAGCACTTGTTTTAAAACATTAAAAAAAAAAAAAAAAGGCTTGTCAGCCCACAGTTCGTCCAGTGTAATCCAAGCCCTCAGATGCCAAAATGATTTGGAAAAACTGTTGATTACATGCTTATATGCTGAAATCTATGTTGTATAGCTGCTAAGCTAAAAGTGTCAGTGCCCACCCTGTCTGAAGTGGGTGCACAAGCTCCATTGCGCATCTGGACACTTGGGTTACACCGGACAAGCTGTATGGAGTCATTTAATCTTTTCTTCGGTGGTTTATCAAAACAAGTCCCCAGCTACTTCGGTTGTTCAGGAGAATGCTGTTATACTGTTAAGCACCAGAAATTATTTGTTGACAATAAAACTTCCCCCAACTTTCCACCAGCATGGGGGTGAGGAGGTGAGAGAATTTGAACTGGGTCAATAAATAATTAAAAATTTTGAAACAACCTACCCTTTATAGTGAAACATAATTTGATTGCACACAATTACTCTTAAACACAAAATAAATGAGAAACACTGCAAGATGTTTTTGCATAGCCATATTTTTACCTGGTTGCAAACAGCCTTTCCATAGCGTACAAAAGTGGCAAAGTGCTCGCAGTTGAGTTTGAGAAGGTCATATGTGAAGACCTGATCCAGAAGGGCATCGCGTCGAAGCCTCATATCCTCAGGTGTGGATGGTGTGAAGGCATGGCGGTTGTTACTGATCAAGACCTGGGCACCCGAGGGGACGTTCACCTCACCAAGAGGTACTCTCCGGATCCTGGTTTCCCCAATTAGAAGGTCCCCACATACAGGCAATATTGATTGCAGGTGAGTACGTATGAGTTTGAGCGTTTCTCCCTCCTCTGTAGAATAGAATAGAATATATATACACACACACGCATATACAGTATATATATATATATATATATATATATATATATATATATATATATATATATATACACACACTTAATTGTTCTTAATTGTTCTTAGTTGATCACCACGAAACGATATGCATTCTTTAGTTTTTATACTACACCATAACAGACTAAACCAGGCTGTTGTTGAGCTGCGTTGAAGCTGTGGGGTAAAACTATCTTGATCAATTTCATGATGACCATTTCCACATGAAATTTATGACATCTATTTTTGATACAGTCCGTTTTCCTCTACCTATAAAACACTACACCAACAGCCAAACGTACAGCAGAGAAACAAATGCATGTGGTGGATGCATGTTTCCGGCCACCTCCACTCACAACCACTGAGAATGACGTTGTCGAGCTGATAAAAGAAAATGAGTGGCCCGACTAGCAAAACTGAGTGAAGGAAACTGACAAAAACGAAGAAATTGTACTGATAAAAAGGTCATACTACTGTGGTTATTTGGAAATAGTTCGGCTAGTCTGACAAAGGACAGACCAGCATTAGGTGCAAAATGTGTCGGTGAAAGTTGGAGGAGAAGCTCAGGGATGACAAGCACTTCGCGACCACCGCTAATATGAAGTCTGGTTGTAAGTCTGAACCACATCAGGTCTTACAGAACAGGAGGCTGATGAACTTCAACTAAGTGAATCTTTTGCATTTGAGCAGTTATTACCCAGTTCCACAGTATGTAACCTGTGTTACTGTGACCCTAACCCTAGACAAAAGCATTATATTTTCATATGCATAGCCAAGTAGTTTGGTGCCTGAACTGTGACCGTTTGACAATGTTCATAACGATCCAAAAATCATATTATGAGCTGTTTGTCAGCAAGATTTATTTTGAAAGTCTAACCAGATGTAGCACTTAAATTTATTTTTATTTTTTTCAATTTACTGTAAAGCGTCACATCCAAAACATACCCTAGAGGGTGAGGTGGAGTGTCATATTTTGGTGCTTCCACTGACCAAGATGTGGCTTGTGTTTTTCCTCCCCCAGTTGTTTAACTTAATTCTAAGGTACCATCACCATATCACTATATCAAAATTTCAGTTTTTTCAAAGAAAGTGATATACGTATTTTTTTCTATTTTGCTCAAACAATTGTAAATCTATGTAATGTACTGGAAGTTGTCCTCACCTGCAACAGCAAAATGGATTACGTGCCCATCTTCATCATACACTCCCCAGTGTGAATAGCCAATAGGATAGGAAAATTCTATCAAGTCTCCAAATTTGGCAGTGGACACAATTTCTCCAACCTGCAATCATTATAGAACACATGTCAGTAAAAAGAATGATAATAAAAGAAGCAGTTTCTGACATGCCTCCACCCTACTCCACTCCCTAACCTGCCTGAAAGCAGGTTTAACTACATTACATTCAGTTCAGGGCCAAGCTGGTATCAACAGTTCTTTAGGAATGTTAAATACTCGTCGTGGCCAGATGTACTGACACTAAAAACCCTTGTGGATGTTGTTTATTTGACAGGCATGCACTCACAGATATGACATCCAGTCCTTGCTCCTCTAGAAGTTGAATGTGCTTGGTGTAATTTGCTTTGGGCAAACTCAATGAATGCAATATGAAATAATGTAATAATGCAGGTTATGCTTTAATTTTTCAAAGATTCTCCTGGAAGATTTTTATTATTATAATTAAGAATGCAGGTGCCGCTGCACTTTAAACTTATAAATTGGCTTATATCAGTTGTCACTGTTAACAATTCTGCTGATAATTTGTGTTGTTGGTTCCTACCTGCTTCTGATAATCCATGGCTGACTCCAGGTAAGTTAGGTGAGGACTGTATCATCTGCTATATGGCAGTTCCTCTTACAGGGTGTGTTCTGTAACAATCTTGGTTAGGGAGTGTTGTTGAGGGAAAAGGCAGACAGCTGATTGGCTGAGACATTACATCACCAGTTGTATGAAAACACTGCTTCAACAAATAATAACATACAACCAAAGTTTAAAAACTGCCATATCTAGGTTTTTATTTGCTCATAACTTTTTGCTCTTTTTGTGAAAATGTTTCATGTCACTGTTGACATTTTTTTGTAAAAAGGACCCAAATGCAAAAGACACCCACAGGCAGGTTGAAAAACCAGAAAACAAACTTCATTAACATAAGCTGAAATACAGGCACCAAAAACTGCAGGCAGTAAAACAGAAGAAGCTTGGGCAAGTACAGAAAAATCTAAAGAGAAAACTTAAGTGAGAGCAAACCAAAGAGGCACAGGGAACAAAAGCAGGAACACTGAAAAGATATGAGGCATAAATGCAGGGGTGAAGAACAGATTATGATGACTTGAAATAGGGACTAAATATACAGGGTCTAATGAACTAATCAGAAACAAGTCAATACAGAAACAGGTGGGACAAAATATGTAAATGTGGGAAGTGTAAAGCAAAACGCAACACACAAGTCTGTGGGAGGCAACATATTTCAACCAAAAGTTGCTCCCACAACATGGCACTATAGCGATTAAGGCTACCTGTGAAGTTGCACACAGGCAATTTGCATTGTTTTGATTAGCTTCTAAGTCCATCCCTAGAAAGGCAATAGTAACTTTTTCAATTTCTTTTTTTGAATAAAGTTCTGCTCTGATAATGAGACTGGAATCATGTGGACTGACAGGCGTTGTATGTATCTTATACATAATATTATAAATATCACATACTTTATTTGATTATAGTTTAATCTGAATGTGCAGAGTAAGATATCCAAATTGTATTGGCAGTGTGATAGTAAGTACAACAGCCTATATTACTAAAATGTTCTGGAGAGACAACAGAAAATGGAACTAAAGTAAATGTGCAGTTACATTACACTGCTGCACAGTACAAAATGTTCTCTCTCTTATGAGAATATCTCTCCATTACATATAGAACAGCGGTCCTCAAAAGGCTCCCCCAAGGCTGCATCCGTCCCGCCGGCCTCCTATTTGTGACCCCCGAAAGATTATTCCTTCACCATGTGTTTTGGTTGGATCAGCACCTATATACCGGCACCTGTCTCCATGGCAACAACACGCAGACAGCTGGATCACTCACTGCTGCAAGCACAATTCTTAACTGCTTAATATGCCAGGAGACTATAGACAAATATATAGACATTTCCTCAAAATTCAGAGGTAAGAACAACAAAAATAAATGCACTGAAATCGTCATATCAAGCTGCAAGCAGGATTCTTGTTATATCTATTACACAACAACAAAAGCAAGAGTGCTCACTTTCTTTTAATTTGTCAAAATGGAAATGTGTGTGTGTGTGTGTTTGCATATATTATACAGTATTATTGCATGTGGCCTGACTGACCTCAACCTGGACCTTTGAGTCATTGAAAAAAACCTTTTGGCCCTCTAAGATTTGTATTTGAGCACCCCTGATATAGAATATATGTTACGGCAGGGGTGCTCAAATACAAGCAATAATACTATGTTTTATATATATATATTGTTGTGTATGTTTTATTTACAATACATCGTTCAATTCATCATTGAGACCCTGTAATTAAATAAGAAATAAATAAACACACATACAAACAAAATTATTTATGAGGTGTGTAAAAAAAATAAATGTTAATAAAAATGAATGACATAAGGGTACGGAAGCCCTAAAGGCCCTTTCCTCTGTTTTCCTGAGATAATGGGATAGTTTTTGAGATCTCAAAATAAAGAAACTTTGTTTTCCTGAGACAACAATATAATTAATTCAAGATGTTGAGAAAACAAAATGATAGTGTAGTGTATTAAATCATTGCAGGAAACATTATTCAGTGTAGTAATGTCAGAGGAGCAGGAGCATATCACTGTGTCACATATCTTTTCAATCAAGGCATGGCATGCTGACCGATGGCCATCTTTTTAGATTACACAAACTAATGTAAATATTATCTATAAACCCATCGGTCAGCATGCCATGGAAATCTCAGGCCTATCATATCATAGTGATTATCTCGAGATCTCAAAGTAATTATAATGTTATTGCGGGAAAACAAAGTTTCTTTATTTTGAGATCTCGAGAAAATTATCCCATTATCTCGGGAAAATGGCAGTTGTTATTTCGAGATAATAACTCAAGATCTCAAGAAATGAAATTAACTTGTCATCACGGGACAACAGAGGAAATAAAATGTATGAATGCATGGCCCTTTAGGGCTATCGTACATGGGAGAGGGGTATATAAGGATTATAAACAGAACGAAAGCTTAGACTATGACAGTGTATTGGCTTATAATGTGAAATTATAGTACTGTTCTAGTTAACGGATTTTAACATCTAATCCTCCTCCTTGAACCGGCACCTTATCGTGGTGGAGGAGTTTGAGCACCTGAATGATCCTAGGAGCTATGTTGTCCGGGGCTTAATGCTTAATCTCCCAAGGCAAACAGGTCCTAGGTGACAGGTCAGACTAAGATCGGTTCAAAAGCCCCTAATGATAGAGATAAAATCGAGGACGTGTACGTCGCCCGGATCGGCGTCACCAGGGCCCCACCCTGGAGCCAGGCCTGGGGTTGGGGCTCGCAGGCGAGCTCCTGGTGGCCGGGTCTTAGCCCACGGGACCCGGCTGGGCGCAGCCCGAAGGAGCAATGTGGGCCCGCCCTCCTGTGGGCTCACCACTCGCGACAGGGTTCAGAAAGGGCGGGTGCGGTGTGATTTGGGTGGTGGTCGTGGGCGGGGGCCCCGGCGACCCAATCCCCGGATGGTGACTCTAGCCATGGGGACATGGAATGTCACTTCACTGGGGGGGAAAGAGCCTGAGCTGGTGCGAGAGGTTGAGCGGTACCGACTAGAGATAGTCGGGCTCTCCTCTACGCACAGTCTGGGCTCTGGAACTGAACTCCTTGAGAGAGGCTGGACTCTCTTCTATTCTGGAGTTGCCCGCGGTGAGAGGCGGTGAGCTGGTGTGGGCTTGCTTATAGCTCCTCGGCTCAGCCGCCATGTGTTGGAGTTTACCCCAGTGAACGAGAGGGTCGTTTCCCTGTGCCTTCGGGTTGGGGATAGGTCTCTCAGTGTTGTTTCGGCTTATGGGCCGAACAGCAGTGTAGAGTACCCGGCCTTATTGGAGTCCCTGGGAGGGGTACTGGAGAGTGCTCCAACCGGGGACTCCGTCGTTCTTCTGGGGTACTTCAACGCTCACGTGGGCAGCGACAGTGTTACCTGGAGGGGTGTGATTGGGAGGAACGGCCTCCCCGATCTGAACCAGAGTGGTGTTTTGTTACTGGACTTCTGTGCTAGTCACAGTTTGTCCATAACGAACACCATGTTCAAGCATAAGGGTGTCCATATGTGCACATGGCACCAGGACACCCTAGGCCGGAGGTCAATGATCGACTTTGTGGTCGTGTCATCTGGCCTCCGGCCATATGTCTTGGATACTCAGGTGAAGAGAGGGGCTGAGCTGTCAACTGATCACCACCTGGTGGTGAGTCGGATCCGTTGGCAGGGGAGGAAGCTGGACAGACCTGGCAGACCCAAACGTATTGTGAGGGTCTGCTGGGAACGTCTGGCAGAACCCTCTGTCAAAGGGGTCTTTAACTCCCACCACCGGGAGAGCTTGGACCTGATCCCGAGGGAGGCTGGGGACATTGAGTCCGAATGGACCATGTTCTCCACTTCTATTGTTGACGCGGCTGTCCGGAGCTGTGGCCGTAGGGTCTCCGGTACCTGTCGTGGCGGCAATCCCCGAACCCGGTGGTGGACTCCGGAAGTAAGGGATGCTGTCAAACTGAAGAAGGAGTCCTACCGGGCCTGGTTGGCTTGGGGTACCGGCAGGCCAGGCGAGCGGCAGCACGGGCAGTCGCGGAAGCAAAAACTCGGGTCTGGGAAAAGTTCGGAGAGGCCACGGAGGAGGACTATCGGTCAGCCTCGGGGAAATTCTGGCAAACCATCCAGCGCCTCAGGAGGGGGAAGCAGTTCTCCACCAACACTCTTTACAGTGGGGGTGGGGAGCTGTTGACCTCGACTGGGGATATTGTCGGGCGGTGGAAGGAATACTTCGAGGATCTCCTCAATCCCACTGACATGTCTTCCATAGAGGAAGCAGAGGCTGGGGACTCGGAGGTTGACTCATTCATCACCCAAGCTGACGTCACTGAGGTAGTCGGGAAGCTCCTCGGTGGCAAAGCACCGGGGGTGGATGAGATCCGCCCTGAGTACCTCAAGTCTCTGGATGTTTTAGGGCTGTCTTGGTTGACACGTCTCTGCAACATTGCATGGCAGTCGGGGACAGTGCCTCTGGACTGGCAGACCGGGGTGGTGGTCCCCCTATTTAAAAAGGGGGACCGTAGGGTGTGTTCCAACTATCGGGGGATCACACTCCTCAGCCTCCCTGGGAAAGTCTATTCCAGGGTACTGGAGAGGAGAATTCGGCCGATAGTCGAACCTCGGATCCAGGAGGAACAATGCAGTTTTTGTCCGGGCCGCGGAACACTGGACCAACTCTATACCCTCCGCAGGGTGCTCGAGGGTTCATGAGAGTTTGCCCAACCAGTCCACATGTGTTTTGTGGACTTGGAGAAGGCATTCGACCGTGTCCCTCGTGGCATTCTGTGGGAGGTGCTCCGAGAGTACGGGGTCGGGGGCCCTCTGTTAAGGGTTGTACGGTCCCTGTACGAGCGAAGCAGGAGCTTGGTTTGCATTGCCGGCAGTAAGTCAGACCTGTTCCCGGTGCATGTTGGACTCCGGCAGGGCTGCCCTTTGTCACCGGTTCTGTTCATTATTTTCATGGACAGAATTTCTAAGCGCAGCCACGGGCCAGAGGGGATCTGGTTCGGGAGCAACCGGATTTCATCTCTGCTTTTCGCGGATGATGTGGTCTTGTGGCTCCTTCGGGCTGGGACCTCCAGCATGTCCTGGGGCGGTTTGCAGAGTGTGAAGCGGCTGGGATGAGAATCAGCACCTCCAAATCCGAGGCCATGGTTCTCGACCGGAAAAAGGTGGCTTGTGCCCTCCGGGTTGGGGGAGATCTACTGCCTCAGGTGGAGGAGTTTAAGTATCTTGGGGTCTTGTTCACGAGTGAGGGAAGGATGGAGCGTGAGATTGACAGGCGGATCGGTGCGGCGGCCGCAGTAATGTGGTCGTTATACCGGTCTGTCGTGGTGAAAAGAGAGCTGAGTCGAAAGGCGAAGCTCTCGATTTACCGGTCAATCTACGTTCCTACCCTCACCTATGGTCATGAACTTTGGGTCATGACCGAAAGAATAAGATCCCGGATACAAGCGGCTGAAATGAGTTTCCTCTGCAGGGTGGCAGGGTGCTCCCTTAGAGATAGGGTGAGGAGCTCTGTCACCCGGGAGGAGCTCGGAGTAGAGCCGCTGCTCCTCCACATCGAGAGGAGCCAGTTGAGGTGGCTCGGGCATCTGTTTCGGATGCCCCTGGGACGCCTTCCTCGGGAGGTGTTCCTGGCATGTCCCGCTGGGAGAAGACACCGGGGAAGACCCAGGACACGCTGGAGCGACTATGTCGCCCAGCTGGCCTGGGAACGCCTTGGGATCCTCCCAGAAGAGCTGGAGGAAGTGTCCGAGGTGAGGGAAGTCTGGGTGTCCCTGCTCAGACAGCTTCCCCCATGACCCGGTACTGGATAAGCGGAAGAAGATGGATGGATGGATGGAACATCTAACCAGTGGCACCGGAAGAATAGTGTTTTTGAGCCTACTTAAGTGCGGCCGTACAATATGGCGTGAATGATGCGGGAGCAAAACATGCATGTTTGCTATTATCCATTTTAATGGCAAGAATAACCCATTTCACTCAGTCATATGTGTCTGACAAACTCTTGCTGTCTGCGATGCAGACTGCTGCATAATACATGCTCCCTGTCTCTTCTCTGCACTCTTCTTTGGACACCTGGAGACAGGTAGCTGACTTCAGATAGGCTGTTTTTTCTCCAAGCACAGTGCTTCCATAAGTAGCTGAAAGAGAGGGATTGTAGATTTCAAGCCGTTCGCGAAGTTTATATATGTCTTTTCAATGTAAATAGTTAAAAGTTTAGGAAGTATATCATACAATCAAAGATTTAACATTTTAGTCTAAATGACATAGGCCTTTGTGTTTGTATTTTATAATTTCAGTGTCAATAATGTGTCTTAGATTTAATAGACTTATTTTGTAGCTAACAAATACAAAATGGACTACAGGTGAAAAATCTCTCAAACTAATTTGTGGTCAGTTATGTTTTGATTATTGATTCTGCCTTGTTATGTAGTGGGAACTCGAAAAGCCTTCTCTTTGGGCTCATTATTAAAGTGCTATGGTTGGAGATGAAACAGCATAAGAGAATAGGTGAGCACACAGTAGTGAGGGAGAGAGAGAGAGAGCATTGTTCAGAGGTCTGCAGTGCAGCCAGCAAGTTAGAGAGAGTGCATGTGCAAAAACTGAGGATGGATAATTATTGGGCGTAAAAATGGACAATAGCAAACAAACAAAATAATGTTGTGAAGGTAATGTAGCTTTGTTTGTGCAGAATTCTCAGTAAAATAGAATGTATATGCTCCCAAAGTATAATTATTTTGTGGAAAGACATATATGGTTCTTTCTGGAATGTGCCACGAGCTTCTCCTTGTGGAGATATACTGACACAATCTGAAAGATATTTGTCTGTGTATTATGTGAAATCATCCTTCTTTCTTTCTCTTAGTTTCAGTGATGGCATAGGAAATCACTGTGCTGTTCCCAACAAACCCTGTGAGTGAGCACTTGTGTGGCTGGGCATAAAGGCCCTTGAGAAGTTTTTCAACCTGTTTTACGGAAGTTGTGAACCAAGTGAGAATCCTCAACAAGGAGGCTTTTGTAGTGGGTAAAAAATAGTAAAGTAAGTAAAGTATGCTAACTGAGGGAGAACTCCACCCCAGCTTGTTTCTCACTACTCTGACGTGCAATTTTTTGGTAATCACTAAAAGTGACGACAAAACGACGACAATATCTGACTTCCTGATCGGGTTAAGGGTATTGGTCCATTATGTTTTTTTGTGCATCTGGTCATGATGTACGTGCTTCTTTATTTTTGTAAGCAGTGTTTTTTTTTTTTTTTTGTTATTTTGTGATAAAAGCGCCCCCTTGAGTCTGAATTGCACAGAATTTTGCACAGAGCGTTAGGGGCTTATAGGGAAGTAGGAACCATTGTGGACATATGCAACACTTCCTTTTGGTACCAAAATCTGCAGGAAATGGTTTTTTAATAATTTCAGTATCCTAAAGGGAATGTGTTGAAGTACCAACCCAAGTTTCATGTCAATCGGACACACCATTGTGGAGATATGCAACACTTCCTGCTTTTGCAATTTTCGTCAAAAAATTGTTAATTTGTGTATCGTGTTAAATCGGGACTTTCTTTGCACACCGTTCTGTCAGGGACAGTCCAGAGATGGTGTGGGCAAAGTTTCGTGCAGATTGGTGCAATTGCCTTGGCGGAGTTTGAAAAAGTAGGTTTTTGACATTTCAATTGACAGAGTTTTCTTACACAGCCTTTAACACATCACACTGCACAAGTTAGCTCTCTTTGTGTGAATAACTGCAATCATGGCACACTTGGGTTTTATTCTGTACAGCTGCAGGTAATCAACAGAACAGGTGGGTCACATGACCACACATCATACGTCATCAGCATAAATCCACGGTTGCCACAACAAAACAAAATTCATTTAAAGGGGCACAATAAATTAATGAGAGCACATCTCTCAACACCCCCACTTGCTCACATTTAAGGAGGAATCTATTATATTTTCATATAATTCATAAGAAAAAAAACCAATTCATGTACCAAACAAAAACATTTCAAACCTTGTCAGTTTCAGTTTAGTAGCAGGCTTGGTTAGTATAGCTGCAACTATATTGTTTGTTGGACAGTACTCCAAGCTGATCTTGTCTCCCTCTATCAGAGACCTAATGAAGTGGTATTTAATATCCACATGCTTACACCGTTGCTGATGAACAGGATTTCTGGCCAAGGCTATAGGGTATTGATGTCTTCATAGACATTATATTTGTATTTCTGACCATCAAACCATTCTAACAACTGTTGTAAGTATATGCATTCTTGCATAGTCGCAGCTAATGCCATATACTCAGCCTCACAGGTGGATAATGTGACCAATGGGCCACTGCTGTTCAAGCTAACACAGTACCCTGTCATACTTTTTCGATCACTAGCATCAGCAGCCCAATTAGCATCACTGTAAGCATGTATTAGGTTATCTTCTCTGTATTTTCTAAAACAGAGTTCTTTATTTTGTGTCATTTTAAATACCTTAAAGCATGCTTGACAGTTGTCCACTGTTCAGCAGTTGGTTTGGCAAAATACTGAGACAGTTTGCTCACTACAAAGCTTAAATCTGGCCTTGTACAGGTTGCCAGATAAATTAAGCTACCAACTGCTTCCCTGTATTTTGTGACATCAATCATTTCTTCAGCATCATCACTGTAGTCAAGTTTTTGTGCACAGGGAGTAGCTCTCAGTTTACAGTCTAGCATATGAACCTTTCCAGCATTTTCTGTACATATTTGCATTATGACACAATCACTACTTTGCTCGAAGTCAATACCCAGAAAATGAGTTAGCTTCCCAAGATCTTTCATTCTAAACTTGGACTTCAGCATTTCCTTAACACATCTCAATACATCATCATCACTGGCAGCAATAATCAAATCATCTACCCATATGATTATATGAACTTTTTCTTTGTCAGTAATTTTGCTATAGACACAATGATCAGCTGACTTTTGCACAAACATCTCACACAAATAGTCATGCAGCATTTTGTTCCAGTTGCGCCCTGACTGTTTCAGTCCGTACAGAGATTTCTTCAGTTTACAGAGTAGTTTACCATTTCCCTTCGACTGAACTTCATAACCTTCACGCTGTTCACTGTAGATTTTATGTTCGATTGGGGCATGTAAATAGGCAGTCTTTACATCCATCTGGTGAACAATCAGATCGTTCTGTGCTGCTTTCTGTGCAAGCACCCTAATGCTGGTCATACTGGCCGTAGGAGAGAAAGTCTTGTCATAGTTCACGTCATGTCTTGTCTTGTATTTATCCGTTCCATCACTGTTCTTTTTCACTGCATAGACCCATTTACCCCCCACTACATCTTTGCCCTCAGGTAGAGTGGTCAGGGTAAAAGTTGCATTCTCCTCTAATGATTAGTTACAGCTGAAGGTAATCAACAGAACAGGTGGGTCACATGACCACACATCATACATCATCAACATAAATCCACGGTTGCCACAACAAAACAAAATTCATTTAAAGGGGCACAATAAATTAATGAGAGCACATCACATCTCACATCTCGTGGATTCAAGGTATTTGAATGTGCGACAAAGTATATGAGACTTAGGGCCAATAAACATATCGATTTTTTTGTAGTGCCACTTACTGGTGGCCAAGAACAGAAGTTTAGTTGGCCCACAGAGTACAAAATTTTCTACACTTCTGACAAGAAGAAACACACATTCCTTACACAGCTTAAGATTACTCTGGTCACACTCTTCGCTCCAAAAAACCCTCCCCCTCTCCCATTCCAGTCACTTGAATGAGAGTCCTCCTTTTCAGTTCAAACTGGCCTATCAGGACAGATCTCTATAATCGAGAGTTGACAAGTTTACAACAAATATACAGTGTTTTCTTTGTCACGCTCATACCAACAAGGTCTAAATTAAGTCTTCCTTATGCTAAGACAACTACTGTACATTCAAAACAAACAAATTACTTAAACATCATTCAGTATTTATCTTAATTAGCTGTCATGTCATCACACATCCATTATCCAATCAAATCTGAGAACACGCCTTCTCATACACCACATTAAAAAAAAATAATAATAATAAAAAAATACTGGTGAGGTGCACTTCCTCTTTCCACACCAGCAGAAGATGGCTAACCCAAAGGACTCCAACTCGGAAAGTCTTTCATGTATTTTGAGTAATTAAATTTCCCCTTCTTAAAGTACAATTGCTTGTTGTCTTTATCACATGTTATTGGAAGTATAATTTAAATAAAGAAAACAGAAAACTGTGTGTGAGTATCTTTCCACCTTTCTGGACAAAATGGGTTTAGCAGCTAGTGAGGGAGCTGGTGCCTCATCAAATAGTTTTAAGCCAAGAATACCAGAATACAAAAGTTGGTCAGCAGTGAACCCCAAATCTGGAGCAAAGGTGGTTGGGGGTGGATCATGGCCCCAAGTGGTCAATGGTCCGAAAAGTGCCACAGCATGCAAAACGAAATCATAATACAACTCAAAAAAAGATAAACTCCCACACAAAGTGTTGCGCAACATGTTAATTTTATTTCTCTTTAGGCCTGTAGGCTGGCCACTTGTGGTGTAAGGAGGACCCCTGCTGGAGTAATGGTGGTACCTCCTGACTCAAGCCCAAACGTTGAGAGCAGGTTGGCCAAAATTGATTGATTTTTTTTTGCTCTCTTTTTTTTTTTTTTTTTTGTGGCGACAACAAAGAGAAAGAGAGAGAGAGAGATTTTAGTGTTCCTTTATTTTACTATTTAGGAACCCACATTTTGCACAGAGCAAATACATACATACATACATACATACATACATACATACATACATACATACATACATACATACATAAATAAATGAATAAATAAAACACAGGTTGGGTCATGCAGATGGGGTTAGAGAGATGTATCACATGAGATGATTAGACCAGAGTGTTGTCCGTGACTGAATACAGTGTGTTGGAATGAGTCCAGGTCTTAGTGAACTGGTCCATGTCTTGCATCTGACTATAATATTTAACATCTATTTGGACCCTGGCCTTCACCATCCTGCTGAACAACAGCACTATATCTATATCCACCATGTCTTCCTGTTTTCCATCTTTCTGCTGCCATCTTGGCCTGCCCCAGAATCGAGTTTAAAAGTTTGCACGTCCTTTCTACTGCCTCTCTGTACTTAAAACCCAAAATAAAAAAACTGTACAGAGTACTGTTATTTTGCACTGCTGAAAAGACACACTCGCTGTAGCAATGGAAGACTGTCTCCCTCTCACCACAGAACACACACCGGTCAGTGTGCCCTAGGGCCATGATGGACAGAAAGGAGTTCACTGCTACAATGCCGTATAGTTCCCTCCACTGCAGGTCTGCCACATTCTTAGTCAGAGGGCCTTTATAAAGACTCCTCCAGGAGGGCTTCACGCAGTGACAGACTGGTAATCTGGAATTTGGGTACATGCCAAGACGACCAATCACAAAGCGGCCCAAGATCATTTTGCTCAGACCACTTTCAAGCGTTAACTAAGTTCTCACACTAAATGAATGCCACATTTTTTCTTCTCCTTTTTTACATTAACTATTATGGCAATTTATTCAATATTTACATACCACATATGTGTCTTTATAATAGTCATGGTTACCTTTTACAGTCGCAAACTTTTATATCAGCCTGCATTGTTTTGTAGCAAAATTTCATATTCAGGTGTTGGTTTGTGGTTTCGTGCATGGTTTGAAATAAAACAAATCTACCTGCATTTTTTTTATTTGATTATTTGTTTGCAAAAGTTAAAATGAAGCAATGCCTTCGGGGAATGACTGAATCGAGCAGATTCGTGGTTGTTGGAAGTTGACTGAGATTAAGCTAGCAAAAAAATGAATCGAGGCATGAGTTCGACACAAGGGGGGAGCAGAGAAAAGAGAGAGAAATCTAAGAGAGCACTGTTGGCTGATGGTGAAAAATGCTGCAAACTGACTGATCGTTTTTTAAAATCAAGTGCAGCTTCAGCTGCTAGCACTAATGTTAGCGACACAGCTGAGCCAGCACAGCAGGGAAAAAGACAGGACAGTGAGGAATATGAGCAAGAGCAGGAACAAAAACGAACAAGAGGAGGATGAAGAGTTAGACATGGAACATACAATATATGACTAGATGTATGAACACCAAAATATCACATCCAAATGTGATTGCTGAGAAACCCATTAAAATGACATGGGTATTAGTATGGCTTTGTTGGCCCCCAGAATAGGCCTCATGGCAAAGGGTAATCAGGATGTGTCAGTCCAAGCCTGTTCCAATCATCTCGTCAGCAAACAATTGGGAAAAAAAACATATATAAGTCTATGCAGATATGGTATCTGTGTTGGAAGTGGGAGAATATGCACAGAGTGTAGTAAAACAAAAAATAAAAACATGGATAATACAATCTTGAAAGAAATCATGGACTATGAAGTCCATGGTACTTTTCCTGAGGGCCTCATAGGCACCAGAGGAACAAGAGAAGAGCATCAACATATGCACTCAAGGGTAAGTATTGAGTGGATCTACTATCAATTATAATATGTACATTTGTTGTGTTGTATTGAGACTAAAATGTTGCAATGATTTTTTTGTCCAGATAGCTGTCTTGTCATGTAAGCAAAGACAGGACAAAAAAGAGCACCTGGATAAAGTGGTCTCTTCAGCCAAAGAAGCAGACTTGATTTTTCAAGAACTGCACTGTGGTCCACTGGGCTCCCACTGTGGAGTGGAAAAAACCCACCATGCGATCATCAGTTGATATTACTGGCCTGGAATGGAGGCTGATATTAGCAAGTGGGTAAGCAAGTGGGGTCACCCACATTTGACAGTGAGTCTTTTGCATCACGGCCTACTTAACAAAACAATCTTTCAAGTTGAAGCAAAAATACACTGAATTGAATTAAACAGTTTCTTTTTTGAACCAAAGGCCTATGATTGCCATTTGCCATTTTTTGGCTTTAGGCTGTCCAGTGCCCAGACTGCTAGGCCAAGCGGCCCAGTCTGAAAGAAAAAGTACAGTACAACCCAATACAACTGACTCTCACACGCAGCAAAATGTGCTTACTCAGTAACTACTTGTACAGATGTCTAATTATCCTATGCCGTTTTCAGGTTTCAGAGCCTCTGGAATTTGTTGGCATGGACCTCATGAGGTTGACTGTTGGAGAGGATGGTAATCAATACATTTGTGTAATGTGATTATTTCACAAAGTGGCAGAGGCCTACCCTCTGAAGAGTAAGGCTGCAGTGGAGGTGACCAAGTGTATTCTTGATTTGTATACACATGTGCAAAATTGATTTTAAGGTGAATCTCGACCTGTGTGAGTCCCTGGGGATTCAGCAGAGCTTCTGTGCCCAATATCACCCTCAAACGAACGGTTTGGTTGAGAAACTCAGTGGCACCATTCAGAGGTAAGATGCACATTGTTATAATGGTAGGTAATCATACACCTGTGACTTAAATGTTACAGACTGAATTAGTGAGATAAAATGACTGCTTTTTCATTGACCATTATGTACAATTGTCAGATCCCTAAACAAGCTGGCACATAAGTGCCCCAAAACACGGGACCAGTTCCTTCAGGCAACAATGTTTGGCCTGAGATTGAAAAAACACCTGACCATGCAGTACAGCCCATACTACTTGATGTTTGGTAGGGAGGCCAGGTATCCATCAGAGGTACCACAAGAGTATGAGGTAAGTGTGTATTAGTTTTTGTTTCATATTTGTGAAGTCAAAGAATTGTGGTAATAACTTTGATAAATGGCTTGGAATATAACACCACATGGCATTTTTATACTTTAGGTGACAACAGAGAAGGTTGAGGAACTGGTCCAGAGGGAGGAGGAGTGCCAGGGCCTTGGTAACCAGCCTGAAATGTGTCAGAGAAAACGTAATTAGGAGCCACCAAAAAATCTCCAAAAGGAAATTGTCCCCAAGGCATTGATGACAATTTCAAAGTTGGAGATGCTGGCCTAAAAATTAAAATCACAGAACAACAGCGGAAAGGAGGCAAAGTGGCGACGGATATGCTGGGGCCCTTCACTGTGATGGGATTAAAGGTGAAACATCTAAGTCTGGCCAGTAAAAACGCCAAACTTATGGCCAACTTGGACCAGCTGACTGATTACATCGAGCCAGAGGAGAGAATATTATCAAAGCTCCTAAAAGGTAGTGGCTTTCCTCTGGCTTGCCCTTCCATACAGTTAGACCCCTCTAGCCTCTGCTAGCCCCTCCAGCCCCTCAAGCAGCCAGGTTACCAGAGGGTCAACCCATCCACAATGGTACATCGTGTTCAGTAATAATAATAATAATAATAATAATAATAATAATAATAATAATAATAATAATAATAATAATAATGATAGATAGATAGATAGATAGATAGATAGATAGATAGATAGATAGATAGATAGATAGATAGATAGATAGATAGATAGATACTTTATTGATCCCGGAGGAAATTCAAGATTATATAATAATAATAATAATAACAACACTATATATGCTTTGAAATTACTGTATTGTTTTACATTTCCACCACTCGAGCATATATGGAGGTGCAAGGGGGAGATCTTGTAGGCCAAGGTGGGCCCTTATTGGCTATATAGAGCATGTAAGCCTGGCACCTGGGAGGGAATTGGTATGAGGTGAGTTTGTGAGTTGTTTCAGATTTTCCCTCCTTGATATGCAAGTTAATTATTTAAATATGGTTTGTGCAGATAATCAATGGTTACCTGACACTGGTATGAAAAGGCATTCCTGCAAAGATAAGGGTGATTGACTCATATGAAATGATGTTTTTATTTATTTATTTATTTATTTTTTAATTTCGAATATGCAAATAGAACATGGCTTCCTGATTGCAGTTTAACAAATTATTTGCACAACATCATATGGAAATGAAGATTTTGAGGAAGCAAAATAATATGATAAAAAGTAAAATAAATGACATATGCGAAAAGGAGTGAGAAGAAGCATAGCTTGTTAGCTCTCACCCCTTTGTCTAAATGAAATATATATATATATATATATATATATATATATATATATATATATATATATATATATATATATATATATATATATATATATATATATATATATATACATACATACATACATACATACATACATACATACATACACATATATATATATATGTGTATATATATGTATATATATATATGTGTATATATATATATATATATATATATATATATACATACATCTGTTTCATTATATATTGCATCCCAGTCCTTTGCCATTAATTCGTGTTTTAGAGTAGCTATTGTCTCCTCTGTTCTAATTCGTCTATATTGTTTATGTTCCTCTATTTCAATTCTATTATAATTATTGTCAAATACTGTGAATACTGGAAGGTGGTCAGTGATATCACTAATTAATAACCCACTTATTGTCTTATTTTCTATTACATTGGTAAATATGTTATCAGAGTTGCAGTATGAGATGTTATTCTGCTGGGTCTAGTGATAGTAGGGAAGAGACTCAAACTTTGCATTGAGTTTAAAAAATCTTCAATACTTTTCTGATTGTTGGGGTTTAGTATATCGATATTATAATCCCCACAAATGAAGATATTTTTATTACCCATTTTTATTACCATGCTTTCTATCCATTCCTTGAAATTATCTATATCAGAACCTGGAGTTCTACATAAACAGTTGAAAATGACATCTTTTTTCTTTTTAAAACAAATCTGTATTGTGAGACATTCAAGAAGGCTGTCAATCACCTGTGTCATAGCCTCTACAATCTTGAAAGTCAAGTTCTGATCAACATATATTGCAACACCACCACCTCTTTTGCTCTGTTTTTATATATAAATTCATAGCCCTCCATCTCAAAATTCATCCCCTTTTCAGTGGTCATCCAGGTTTCAGAGATAGCAATTATGTTAAATGGCTGTTGGAATGTTTGCAGATAATCCCTGATGCTGTTAAAATTTGTATATAAACTTCGGCTATTGAAGTGAATTATAGATAGTTTATCCTTTGCCATAATATTATCATTATACTGATCATTGTTATAGTAATAACATGTATTGTTTATGGTAGAGAAGAAGTTATTGTCTGGATCGATATCCTGTTCGTTGTCAAATGAACTGCTTTCACTATATTCAAATATTCTTAATTCCAGTTGTTCGTGTTCTTGAATCCACTGCATTACGTGTCCATTGTCACTTATTGTAGGTTGATCTCTGTCATTGAGCATAATGTTTGTGTTTGTGCTGTTACCTCCATTCCATCTCAAGACCTCTCCAGTCTATGTTCATAATGGGGATACTCATTCCAGTTTTTCCAATTCCTCTATGTTCCTCACCATCAGTACCTTGGCCTCTTCTGGTGATCCGTTGAGCTTGATGAATATTTTGCAGTTTCTCGTCCATGTGCTCTGTATTTTTTTCATTCTTCTCAGATAACATGCTTTCTTAGCGATGTCAGCGTTGGTCTTCGCTGCTTGCAGTCACTGCCCTCGCATACGTCCGGGGATTTATTGGTATTCCAGTAATGACAATATCATTCATCCTGGTGTACTGTTCGAGGTCGGCAACCCGATTTTCCAGATAGGCAAGCCGCTTGTCCTTCTCTGCATTTTGCAAACGGAGCACCTTCACCTTGTCAACCAGCTTCATGATGTTTTTCTGCTGCATCCTCACAGCAGAAACTTCCTCCGATAGGAAGTCGAGTGATTTTTTAATGTCATCGACTTCCTCCGTGGTCAGGGTCAGGGTCAGGGTTTTTTTCGGCCCCATTATGCTCCGTTTGATCGGTGCCAGCTGACGACTTGATCAGCTCTCCACCGGCAGATCAGCTTGTTGTGGTAGCGGCTGCTGCTACATGTCAATATGGAATGGAACATAAAGGGGGATGAGAATGGTGAGAATAATAGTTGTTTTTCAAAGGTGTTCACTACAATTACACATCTTGAATCTTCAGCTTGACGTGTTGGACTGGGATGTCTTGATTGGAGCCGTCAGCAAGGAACATCATTGGACATTAGTCATAAGTTCAGTTTGATGAGTGCCATTTATGCAGCTATAGACACAAGTCAATTTTAGTGTATTGAGGTATCCTATCTGTAAAAGGTAATGTATCCAAAGGAGAGATGTGTCTTTGTGGACCCATTTAGAGCCAGTGCAAATCAAATAAAACAGGGATTCAACAAGGTCAGTAAATCAGGATTTATTGTGCATTTAAAGTATGTTAAACCGTTTCTGATGTGCAAGTTTCAAACGTAAAAGTTTTCAAACGTAACGTAACGGCCTTCATGCAGAAAAAGAACATACATTTCTCTCGCTGGACATGCAACACAGTTGCACATCCCCGCCAGCAGGATTCCACATAATGTGGAGTGATCATTTGCAAAGTAAGATTATGTACCATAATGAAGCATTTTAAATGTGTAAACTGAGTCGCACTGACAGTAAGATACACATGCATACCAAATTTTGTAAATTCCCGGGGCTCTGTCACCCCAGGTGCAGTGATTCATTCTGTGTGGTGGAGTGAGGAAGTTTGAGTTGGAGGAACAGAGGGTATGGAGAGGTTGGGGAGGTGGAGCAGATCATGAGGTAGGGGGGTGCCTGGTTGTGGAGGGCTTTGTGAGTGAGGAGGAGTATTTTGAAGTAAATCTGTTGAGGGATGAGGAATCAGTGGAGGATGGGGGTGATGTGGTCATGGGTGTGGGAGAGCAAATGATCAGCGTAGTTCTGGACGTATTGGAATTTACTGATGAGTTTGGATAGTGTGCCATATAGAGGTTGCTTTTGCAGAAGGCAGTTCTGGGACTGATGAAGTCATGGATCAGGGTTTCTGTAGCAGAGAAGGAGAGTGGTGGACAGAGACGGGCTATGTTTTTGAGGTGGGAGAAGGCAGTATTGGTGATTTGATTTATGTGTTTTTGAAAAGAGAGGTTGTTGTCAAAAATGACTCAGAGGTTGCGACTGTGTGGTTAGGCTGAAGTTGGGGGTGGTGTTGATGAGGGATTTGGGGCCAGTGATGACTGTCTGATTTGTCACAGTTTAGTTGGAGGAAGTTAGTTTGCATCCAGGTTTTGATTTCAGTGAGGCAGTTGGTGAAGTGTGGAGTGAGTGGCAGTGGTGATGGATTTGGTGGAGATGTTGATTTGGACGTTGTCAGTGTAGCAGTGAAAGTGGAGACCATGGTGGTGTATGATGTTGACAAGGGGCAGCATGTACAGGATGAAGTGGAGTGAACCAAGCGCTGAACCCTGGTGGAAGCCTCAGGACAGAGGAACAGTGGAGTAGGTGATATTGTTCATGTGGATGAACTGTTGCCTGTTTGTGAGGTAAGATGTGAACCAGGAGAGGGCACTGCCAGTGATGTTGACAGAGATTTAAAGGCAAGAGAGAAGAATGGAATGGTTGGTTATGGAATGGCATTTATCAGTTGTGAAGGAGTTGATGGTGTTGTCGATGGGTTTATCAGATAAGAATCATCAGAATACTTTAATTCCTGGGGGGAAATTGTTTTTGTTCCAGATGCTCTGTGCAAAGTAGAAATAGAAATACAACATGAATGGAAACGAGATAAACATATACATAAAATAGTAAAAGTAGACAGTAAAATAAAAACCTCATTTCGATCCCTCCACTCCACTAACTCTCACTGTCTCCACCCCCACGTTGAGTGTTTTAAACAAGGACTTAAAACTTTCCTTTTTAGCAGCTCATATGACCTCTTGTAAAGTTTAATGGCCACAGGTAGGAATGACTTCCTGTGATGATGCTCAGTGATGCATGTGGGAGCAATTAGTCTCTCGCTGAAGGTGCTCCTCTGTTTGACCAGAGCACTGTGGACAGTGGTGTGCACAGACTTTTTGAAGGGCAGGGGAAAATACAGCGCATTCTCGCCAGTGAAGAGGGCACGTTTAGGGCAGTTTTAGTTTTGGCTCCCAAGGGGGTACTTTATTGTGCATTTTTCAACAATTGGGCCATGCGAGGGGACATGGCTTGACATGGAGACTGTGAATGTTTTAATGTCCTTTCTGTAAAAAAACAGCAATACCACTACCCCGTCCCTCAGGTTGAGGTTTGTGTCTTTCTTATGGTGTGTCATGAACAATGACCTTAACTGAGTCAAGTGAGGCCTGCAGTTCTTTGGATGCTGTTGTGGGGTCTCTTGTGACCTGTTGGATGAGTCGTTGCTGCGCTCTTGGGGTAATATCGGTCGGCCGGCCACTCCTGGAAAGTTCACCACTGTTGTGGCTCTCACTGTGGTTTACTGGAGTCTTAAAGCTTTAGAAATGGCTTTACAACCTTTTCCAGACTGACAGATCTCAATCACTTTCTTTCTCATTTGTTCCTGAACTTCTTTGGATCTTGGCATGTTGTCTAGCTTGTCTAGGATCTTTTGGTCTACTTCACATTGTCAGGCAGGTCCTATTTAAATGAGTTCTTGATTGGGAACAGGTGTGGCAGTAATCTGGCCTGGGTGTGGCTGGAGAAACTGAACTCAGCTGTGACACGTTTTCACAAAGGACCATGTAGGTTTGGATTTTTTTCACCCTTAATAATAAAAAACCTTAATTTAAAAACTGCATTTTGTGTTTACTTGTGTTATCTTTGACTAATATTTAAATTTGTTTGATCTGAAACATGAAGTTGCGCTAATGCGTAGGGATACGGTGGTTCGACACTCCGTTAAGTTTCGTTTTTATCGAAGGTAAGCCTTTCGTCCGGCAACCAGGCCTCGCACTGTATTTTGCTGCTCGCAGATCACCTGTTGCCCAGTTGCACTAATGCGTAGGGAAACGGAAGTTCTACGGTTGAGAAAATGTAGTACCAAAAGAAAGGGCAGTCTGACGGCGATGTAAAGCGATGTGAATTTTCCCTATACAACGTGAACTGTTATAGATTTTTTAGGTCAGCCTTGTTTTAGGTGGTTAAATTTAGCTTTTTCTCTGGACCCCGTTCACTGCAGTACAAAGCTGAGCGTCTGGGCTGGAGCGGCTCTCTACTTCTCCAAACTGAGACTGTGCTGATCGCTGATTGCGTTAGGGAACAGATCGACTATAGATATGTAATTTATGATCTCACTTTAAAAAACACATAAAGTTCAACTATTCCACTTCAGATGTTTATTTTCTTATTTTTATCATCATCATCATCATCATGATTTATTTTATACATATCAACACATTTACAAATGTTTCTTACAATAAAACATCTTTACTAACTGTTCTGTGTGTTTTCATTGTTTGATATGTAATTTTCATGTTAACAAGTAAAATATAATAAACTATAAGCAATGTAAGATAGAGGAATCAGTTATGTACCTTTCATCATAACACTTCTGCGATAAATGCAGAGCAAATACATTCAGGAAGACAGGTTTTAGGCCAGGACGGTCCACCATGCATCATGGTGGCTCAGGAAGCTGCAGTAGTCTACCCAGAAAACCCAGAAATTATGAAAGGTAAGTGAGTGACAATAGATTAGAGAAAAGAGACTTCAAATTGTATTTTTCATTGAACACTATGATGGCTAAGCAATCACTTCTTTCGTTTGTTTCTTTCGTAATATATTTAAAGTTTATAAACCATTGTAACTGGTTAAAAAACAATGCTGCTGGTAGAGAGGTGATGGGAGCCAACTGTGGCTTACTGAAAACTACAGTTGTTGAAAATCGCTGGCAGTAGCTAATTGCAGGTCATCATTGCAAATATGAGCAGGTTCTCAATTGACTTTCCTGGCTACATGAAGGTAAATTTAAAACAAATAAATAATATGGGGTTACGCTTTTCTCTAGTAATGGCAGTTGGTAAATTGCATCTGCGTTACTGCAACTGAACAGCAGTAAACGACAGCTGAGGTTTGGCTAAGCTTTATGATGTAAACACTGGAGGCAGGAGAAGGGGGCTGTTATCTGTAACAACATGGGACAGGTGGCCATTAAGCCCGTAAAACTTTCGTTAGTCTATGCAGTAACATAAAAGTAATGTTGAGGTAACAAATTAACCACTAACCGCTGAGAAACATCCATGTTCATTCTCGGCTGCTGACTATCTTCTGGAGCCTCTTCTTGTTCTGGGTTGGACTCCGGCTCGAACATGTTAGATTCCACCGTCGTCTGTTGTTGTGACCAACCGATTATCGGCCACCGATATATCGGGGCCTGATAGAACGGCCCACTTTCTATCGGGGGTTCTATCGTATTGGTGAAATGTTGCGCCGATAGAAAAAAGTGTGACAATGACAAAAGCACGCGGTGATGTACTGATTTATTTTGTCCAGTGGGGCATGCTGAGCTCAGCCAGAGATTTTGGCTTAGCTCACATTTCAGTGAAGTCCCTTCCCCACTCTACACCTCGAAACCTCTCGACCACCTGACCAGTCAGCTGATCAACCAGCGGTCCTTTCCCCCTTTTCCACAAGCCACAGTAAGTTAGTTCATGAAATAAACTGTAAACATGAAAACATCATGGAACAACAATTATAGGCCACATTTCATTGACCCTTTCAAAAGTGTCCCGGGCCAAGATCTCCCGTATAATTAATAATATGCATATCGGCTAACGTTATCGGGCCAAAAAATCCCTATTGGTCGCTAGAATTGACTTTATTCTCAAAATTCTGACTTTAAACTCAGAATTCTGACTTTATTCCGAGAATTCTGACTTTTATCACAGAATTCTGACTTTTATCACAGAATTCTTACTTTATTCTCAGAATTCTGACTTTAAAGTCAGAACTACAAAAAAAAATTCACATGTGGCCCTAATACCCTTCCATGGAATTTTGAGGAAATGTCCTATTCCTATGCTTCGTCTCATATTGCCGTTTCAAATTGGAAATCTTCATCACAGCTATAGTCTCCTGGCATATTAAGCACATCGGTGATGGTTGGAGGGAGAATGAATGCAACTGTTTAATTCCATTCTTCCACAAATTGCCAATTTTCACTGTCCGCTTTTCTTTTAGCAATGAAGTTGCTCCTACAGCCGGCAAAATGTAAACATGCAAACTGCTCCAAAAACGAAAATGAAAGTTAAAAACTGCGCTTGCAGCAGTGAGTGAGTGCAGTGAGTTCTGTCTGTGTATCGTTGGCATGGAGACCGGTGCCAGTATATATGTGCCAACCCAACCAAAACACATGGTGAAGGAATAATCATTCAGGGGGCCACAAACAGGAGGCTGGCCGGATGTGGCCGCCTATTGAGGACCGCTGGAATACGCTGAGGCAGGGCAGCTACTGAAAGAAAAATGTTCAAAGTTCCGGACCCTGTATCCGGCATGGCTGAGAGTCTACCATGAGGATGGGACAAAAACCTTCAAAACGGTGGAGGAGGCAATGTTGGACCTGGCGAACTGGTGATTGCCTGTAAAAGTTATTGCACAGCTGGTGTCCCTCCTTGAGAGGATCCAGCGGGGGTTATAGCAGCCAGCGAGACCACAGCGCACGATACCGACCAGTGCAATACTGGGATACAAGGAAATGCTGCAAATATTCAGACGCAATCAAAGAGAGGATAATGACTAATTTGAAATATAAAAGAACAGGTGGACTATGTCGACTCCAGAGCAGGTAAAAGCTGAAAATATAATGAATCTAAAATTGAGACGAAACAATTTAAATCTTACGCAGGGGCGTCACTAGGTTTTATGGACAGGGGAGGCTTAGCCCGAAGAAATGCACAGAATGAGCACAAACGTAGCACGTGAGCACAAAATTTCACAAACAGATCACAAAGACTGAGAAATTATTTATCATTATAATTTCAGTCTGTTTTTTTTTTTATACAGTACAAGAACAAACAGGTTTGCACAGTAACAGTATGTTTACAGCTTTATTGTGTTGTGAGCCTCACAATACAATAATTGTTTGCTCCCAAATATTTTGAAGTTGCACAGATTATACTTTGGGCACATATATGACTAAAATGGTTGTAATTTTAAGCCCTGAAAAACACAGCTGATGCTCCGGAAGGAAGTCAGCCCAAAGATTATATGGTAAAAAGAATGCACACTTAACTCTGTAAACAACCAGGGCCTTCACAATGCAAATAAATATGGTGGTGGGTTTATTATGCGCTCAAAACAACAAAATATGGGTTATCAAATGACACTATGCTAGGTAAACTTTGCCTGGCTAAAGACTATTAATTGCATGCTACATGGTAACAAATGGTCTGAAGCAAGAGGAGTTGTTAGTCTACCTTGTGCACTGACTGCTAACTGTTACTGAGAAAGTACTGACCACTCTCACGTCAAAATATACGATAAACTAGTGCTCAATATCTAATGTAAGGTAACAGCTAGCTGGCGTCAGTTACTTGAAAAATGCATAGATAATGTTAACAGTAAAATCTCAATTTAGCTTGCAGCTAAGTTATAACATAACTGAGTTTGTTAACATTAGCAATAACGTCAGCTAGTTCGAGGTGTATGTTCCTACATCTGCGCTCCCTTGTCGGCGGTCCTGCTGCCTTTGCTGCCGGCTTCCACTGGGTTTCCACGATTGCCATTGACCTCCAGAGGGAAATGTTGACTTCCTGGTCTCCCCCAGTCTGACTTCTTGTATGTTGTTTGTCATTTTGTAACATTATTCTGTGTATATCCAATATTCAATATAAGAGAAAGAAAGAAAGAAAGAAAGAAAGAAAGAAAGAAAGAAAGAAAGAAAGAAAGCACAGTAAGGAATGTTCTCCCTCCTCTTTCCACCTGCAGCTAATGAGGGCGACAGCTCCCTCATGAAAACCTGTGGGAAAGCCATCTCTAAGCTCCCGTATTAGCTGGAAAAACAATTTGGTGTGCAAATTCCCAAGGTTGGATTTTGATACCTCCTGTGTTGGTTTACCTACCTCCAGTGACTGGGCAGTAACATGCAGTTACTGCCCAGTCACTAGACCAGACCCCCGGCATGTAAAGCTAAGCTGGACTGGATCCATAATTATATCATTAGGCTCATTAGTTGACCAACCTCAACTGTGTTCCAAGTCTTGCATATGATTAAATAAATAAATATACTAACAGATTACAAAATTAGAAAGTATGACATTTTTGAAATGTCAAGTAATTACTGCAGACTATATAAGAAATTTTCCAACAATCTTCCATTAAAGTTTCCACTGGTAAAGAAAAAAGTGGTTCATTCACAGGACTTTTGGAGACTGCACTTTGCATCCAAGAGTCAAAAGTGATGTTATTTTTTTTCATGTTATGTAATTAAGTTACTGTAATTATTTTAATCCAATGTATGGTGTGTCCCTAAACCTAGTTTTAGTGCCTAACCCTTAGAAGTAGCCTAAGTGTCTGTACCTATCAAAGTAGTTTTAGTCACTGGTACACACAACTCGAGGAATTGACATATTAATCTGCTGTGCTACATTTCCCCAAACTGGCCTCTTGGCTTGGATTGTAACATCCCAGGGCTGTCCGTTTAGTCCCAAACTAACACAGTTTAGCAAATTTCATTTCAGGATGAAACAACATCGATAAAAACGCTAAGAAAACTAGCCTGTATAAAGTATTGCCAACTCACCAAAAGTGTTTCAGCGTCATGACTCCTGTTTTTGTTTGTTCTTGTATCTGTTTTTTGGTTTCTTGTATTTGATTTACATCATTGTATCATGTCTTGTGTTATGTTTTGTTTTTCCATGTCTTGTGTCTCATGTTTTGATTTTCCATGTCCTCTTGTGTCTCCTATGTTCTCCCCTCTGGCTCCCTCTGTCTGTTGTCTTGTTCCCTCCTGGTCTGTTCCTCTGTGCTCCTCCCCCTCGTTATCACACCTGGCTTCCTTCCTCCTCTCTCTCCTCACCTGTTCCTCGTCATGTCATTAGTGTCTGTGTATTTAGTCTCTGTGTTCCCCACACTCCTTGTCCGGTCATTGTTTTCAGTTTTCTGTTCTGCTCCTGTTCATGCTCCTGTTCTGTTTGGTAGGTTTTGGATTTATTTAGCATTTTTTCCATGTTTGAGTTGAACTTTGATTTTTTCTTTGTACTTTGTCTTGCCTTTGAGTTGTTACTTTGCCTGGCTGTTTGCCTGCCTCAGCCACAGCCGTGCTCCCAGCCCAGGCCTCAGCCACAGCCAAGCTCCCAGTCCAGGCCTCAGTCTCAACCCTGTCGACACCTGCCAGTGGCCCTCAGTCGGTGTTCCGGACGACACCTGCCAGTGGCCCTCAGTCGGCATTCCGGTCGACACCTGCCAGTGGCCCCCAGTAGGCGGTCTGGTTGACACCTGCCAGTGGTCTTCAATCAGCGGTCCAGATGGCGCCAGTTCCTGCACCTCGGCCAGTGGTCTGGCCGAGGCCTGTTTCTTCTCCTCAGTCGGAGGTTAGGCCGAGGCATGTTTCTTCTCCTCAGTCGGAGGTTCGGCCGAGGCTCACGCCAAGTCTAGTTCCTGCACCTCGGCCGGAGGACCTTTTGTTTTGATGCACTGAGGCCGGAGGACCGGCCGAGGCCCACGCCAAGTCTAGTTCCTGCACCTCGGTCGGAGGACCGGCCGAGGCCCATGCCAAGTCCAGTGCCTGTTCCTGCTCCTCAGTCGGAGGCCCGGCCGAGTCCCATGCCAAGTCCTGTGCCTGCACCTCGGTCGGAGGCCCGGCCGAGGCCTGTTCCTGCTCCTCGGTCAGAGGCCCGGACGCGTCCCACGCCAAGTCCTGTGCCTGCACCTCGGTCGGAGGCCCGGCTGAGTCCCACGCCAAGTCCAGTTCCTGCACCATGGTCGGAGCCCCGGCCGAGTCCCATGCCAAGTCCAGTGTCTGGTTCTCGGTCGGAGGCCCGGCTGAGTAGAGTCCTTGCTCCTCGGTCGGAGGTCCGGCCGAGTCCCATGCCAGGTCCAGTGCCTGCTCCTCAGTCGGGGGCCCAGCCAAGGTTGTTTATTGCCAGAGACCCTTCATCGGCTCCCAGGCCACCAGCTCCCGGCAAAACTCCGTCGGTGGTCCGGCCAAGACCCTGGAGGGTTTCCCAGCCAGTGGTCTGGTCGCCTGTGGGTCCCAGCCCACGCCTTCGTCACCGGCTGCCTGCGGGTCTCAGCCCATGCCCAGCCTCCAGCGGGTTCAAGCCCGCACCTACGCCTTCGTCTACGTTGCCAGCCTCCAGGGGGTTCCAGCCCGCACCTTCGCCTTCGCCTACGCCTTGGTCGCCGGCCTCCAGCGAGTCCGAGGCCACGCCTATGCCTTGGTCGCCGGCCTCCAGCAGGTTCCAGCCTGCGCCTTTGCCTTTGTCGCCGGCCTCCCGTGGGTTCCAGCCTGCGACTACGCCTTCGTCGCCAGTCTCCAGTGCGCCTCAGCCCACGTCCCCGGTATTCAGTGCATTTCAGACCATGCCCCTTCTGCCAGTTTCCAGAGCCCTTTCGTCTTCGTCCTCACCACAGACCTCCTGAGCGCCTTCGTCTTCGGCCCCCAGAACGCATATGTCTTTGTCTTCGTCGCCGGCCTCTAGAACGCCTTCATGTTCGTTGTTGGACTCTAGTGGGCCACAGTCCACGTCCCTGGTTCCCAGTGGGCCCCAGTCCTCGCCTCCATCCTCTTGTTTGTTTGGACCTTGGCCCTCCCCCTGACCCCCTCCACCCTTCCAGCTTTGACTCTTTGACTTTGCTCCTGTTCCTTGCTCCTGTTCCTTGCTCCTGTTCCTTGCTCCTGTTCCATGCTCCTGTTCATGCTCCTGTTCTGTTTGGTAGGTTTTGGATTTATTTAGCATTTTTTCCATGTTTGAGTTGAACTTTGATTTTTTTTTTTGTACTTTGTCTTGCCTTTAAGTTGTTACTTTGCCTGGCTGTTTCGGTTGTTACTTTGCTTTTTGTCCCGTTTTGTCTGCCTTGGTTTTTTTGCATTCGGCTTTTGCTATATTAAAGCTCGCCTTTTGTTCCTCTTTATCTTTGCCTCCCGTGTGTAACTGCGTTTGGGTCCACCTTCCCCTTCCATAGTTTTCCCTTTTAACCCAACCTTGACATTCAGTGCATCAAAATGCCATTATCCCTCCACACCAGCTGGATTGTGAGCATGTATGCCTGCCCCAGAACCTACAGGAGTCAATGAGTGATCATGTAGACCAGTGACCCACTAGCTCTTCCTTCTCCTCTCTCCTCTGCCTCTTACACACTAGCCTCAGTGTGAGCCAGTGAGATTTCAAATCCAGCAATGGATTATGGACAGCTGACACTTAAACTATCTTTCAGGATCTATATAAAAAAGAACAAAGATGTAGGGAGACAAAAACTAACAGCAAGTTTTAATAAAATATAGCTTAAGTCCACAATCAAAATTGGGATACAGTCACACAAAAAACAAAAGAGCACTGCACAAAAATTAAACAAAGCAGAACAAACCAAGGAGACATCAGGAACACGGGCAGCAACACAGGTAACGCACAAGGAGAACACACAATTGGGGAACAGATGACACACGATGAAAACAGGATAAAAGCAACTAAAGAGTAAGGGGAGAACAGGCTTAAAAACACAGGACTGATAAACGAAACATGGGTGAGCAGCAAAAAGCACTGGAAAACAAAGAGGATGTACACTACAAAATAAAACGGGGATCGACCAAAAAATAGATTTGAACCATGACACCGTCTCTGGGGCTTCAGTTTAATACGGAATTGTTTTATATTTTAGCTGATACTGACACACTTCCATTGCTTTCAGTTTCTACTTTTTAAATGAAAATTTAGCTGCTCTCATAAGTTTCAAGTGACACAACAAATTTCACTCGTATTAAATAATGTAATTGTTTAAAATTCAACTGGCATTACAACTGGTTTCAGCGCTTACAAAAACTAGTCACCAGGACGAAAGACAAAGTAGCAACAAAAGGGGCAGAAACAAGTGCAAACCAAAGCAATGTACAAATCAATAAAAACACAAGGAACATTTATATTTAGGGCATTTAGCTTTTTTTCCAAAACTTAAAATAAGTACATTTATCACGAGGAAAAAACACAACATATCACCGCCAATAAAGTAAGTAAGAAAGAAAAAGTAGAAACAATTTTCAAGCCCTTGTCTGAGCATACTAGTTGCTATTTATCAAGGATACCTTAAATACGTAAGTGCTATGATTTAATCAGAATCAGAAATACTTACTTATACTTATTATTATCATTTTTTTTGTTGTTATTATTATTGTTGTTGTTGTTGTTGTTGTTGTCATGGTGGGAGGAGTCATGCTATGCAGAGCTGAGGTGAAGTCTCACCAAGTGAGTCTTTTGCAGAAAATAGCGAGTGACAAGCGATGTCCTGACATTGGTCGGGAGTTTATTTCATCACTGAGGCGCAAAGAAGACAGAGAAGAGATCCGACTTTGCTGAGCGACCTCTGTTTGCTCTCAGCTGATGTAGTAGTGTGAAGTGCTCATGCTGGGACATGTGGCCTGACCAGCGTTTCGAGGTAGATGGGTGCAGTTCCGTTGATGGCCTTGAAGGACAGCACCATTGTCTTGAATCGGATGCAGGCCGCAACAGGAAGCCAGTGGAGGTCTCCCACAGGGAGACATGAGGAGACACTGGAGATGATGTGGGAGGGAAAAACAGGGTGGCATCACAGGAGAAACAAGGAACGAACTGAGAAAAACATGAGGTAGAGCAAAGATTAGACACACACACACACTAATGAAAGGATAAGGAACAGATGGAGTGAGGTGGGAAAAGGGCAAGTGAGGGAAGGAACTGAAAGGCAAGATGCAGCACATTTCAGCCCTGCAGTTCAACTGACACCTTAAGTCGTTGAAGTGCTTCAACATGTGTGCAATGTTTTATCATGCAGAGAAATAACATTAACCTGTGCAAGCAAGCAATTTATGAATAAAATGTTGCTTTTGAAAATATATATTTGCAACAACAATACATAATTTTATTTCAAATAATACATGATTACACAAAAAACACCCAAGGAAATCAACAACCAAAGATTCAATCAATGACAGAATGGGGAAAAAAAGCTCTGATCCACATTCCTTCAGTGTGGGATTTTCCAAATTTCCCCAGTACAGATAATTTCCAGAGAGCCAGGTGGAATTTATGTTGGAGATCAGATGTGAGAAGATGGTTCATTTTGGAAGCAGTGGACTCTCCACATCTCTGCAGATGAATGTTGAATATAAAGCACAATGCCAGCTCCCCCAGACATTGAATTTAACAATAAACTGAGAAAACTGTTCAGCTGATATCCTTCACGCTTGTCTGGTGTGTCGTTGGGGACCCTAAGGGGTGAAGTGTCAAATTTGTTGTAAATTGGACATTCAACATGTTTAGTATCCGGTCCGACAAACCCCACTGGACCCGCAGGGTCGGGCCGAAAAAATACGCAAATGAGCCGGGTCGGGCCTTCGGCTTCTTTTTTTTTATAAAACACATTTCATAAAACACATTTCTTGCAGGTTGTAAATTATATATTGTTTGTTGTGAATCATCGCTGTGGTGAAGAGTAGGGGAGACTGGGTATGGTTGAAACATGGGGGTGGTTGTAACATCACCAATTCCACCAATCAGGGATAAGATACGAGCCATGTATCACTTTCATTCTCCACAGAGGTCCTTTATGATCACACACACAGTGATTTTCAACACGTTGGCGCCATTTTCCCCAGACTTAGGAGAAAAAATCAAGTTCTGAGGTAAGAAAGTAACTTTTTTTGGGGGGGGGGCGTATTTTTTTCTAGTGCTTTTCCCCTTGTAGATCACATTGTATGAGTTATATCAGGTCAAACTACAGTTTCTCTAGTAAAGAATGATGTAGCTCTTTCTTGCTAATGTCAAAGCACCATGCTAATACAGCTAGCTAAACAATGGATGACAGGGGTGGGGTAGGTTGTAACAAGTTTTTTGAACATGTTACAACCATCCCTTTACATAAAAATACGATTTTTTTTGTGATTTTAATAATTTTGCAGAATGCCTAGAACAGAATAGAATAGAATGCCTTAATTTGTATTACAATGACATTAAAAGCAATGAGATTAAAAGCATCTCCTTTCAGTGCATACACAAATATTAAATATAAATACCTACTATAAAAATACACAGAGTTCTCAGGTAAAGTGCTCACAGTTCTGCAGCATGATAAATAAATACATATCCATGACTGGATGTTCAGGAATTGATATAAGGATGGATTTACTTTGTTTGGTGATACCAAATGCCATGTTCTCTAAAAAAAAAAAAAAAAAAACATCTTCTGTGGTACACTGCAATCCTGGTTTGCCCAATTTTATTCGTCACCATTTTGACTTGTTTTTTTTTTTTTAAACATTATGTTTATGTCTGAAACATTATGTTTATGTTATGTTTATGCAATAAATTGTTAAATGGAGTTTCATTGTTTTTTTCTGCATTTTGTCTACCTGTTACAACCTACCACGGTAGGTGCTACAACCTACTCCAGTAGTGGGGTAACAAAGGTACACTCTGTATTTTTCATAATCTCACCAATTCTGTGATATAGTTGAGGAGATTTAACTTGTAGTAGACAGATGTGGGTACTTTCAGAAATGTAGCTTTTAAAAAAATGGTCCATTTAAAAAAAATGGTGTTACAACCATACCCGGTCTCCCCTAAGTCTGGATGCTGGCTTCATGGGGAGGGGCAAACGCAGACCTGACGCAGCAGTGTGACATACTCATGCCTATTGAATTACCATCTGCTATCTGTCTGATCATGATAACAAGTGGGTCGGGTCCGGCCAGGTTCGGGCAGACAATTCATGCTGTTGTGTTGGGCTGCGTCGGGTTCGGGCTTAAAAACCCGCAGGCCACGGTTCCGGCAGGCATGGAGTAACTGGTGTCCGTAGAGCCCCACTCACCCCAAAATAATTTTACCAATAACTGTTTGAACAGAGTCCCATGCCTTTGCACTGGAGGCATCCGAAACCACATAGCAGACAGCCAATACAACGACGATGCTGAATAAACCGAAGGAACAGTGAGAAAATGGTGACGGAGAGCGCCAAACAACATGGAATAGAGGACCATGATGCTAGCGTGGGAGACGGCGAAGCTAGTACCAGTCCACCTAACATACAAGACGTCATGGACGCTATGTCAAGCCTGACGATGACATTTGGTCTGAAATTGGACCCTATTGCTCAGACCTTAACAGAGGTGAAGGTATCTCTGACAGACATCACAGACAGACTCACTGAATCGGAGCAGGCTTTGGGTACACATGAGACCCAAATTGCTAGCCTGGAGTCACGCTACATGGAGCTAGCAGCAGAATGCAAGAGGCTACGGGAGAAGATGTGAGATTTGGAGGCTCGGTCAAGACGTAATAATATACGTATAGTTGGCAGACTTTGTAACAGAGCTGCTCCCAACACTCTTGGGAAAGAATAACTTTGCAGAGAACATAAAAATAGACAGAGCACACCGAACACTACAGAAGCCAAATAATGAGAGACCAAGAGCATTTGTTGTGCGCATTCATCACTACCAAGTAATGGAGCGCATCCTGAGCGTAGCAAGACAATCGACACTGGAGTATAATGGGAGAAGAGTCTACATATTTCCCGACCTGGCTGAGGACATACTGAAGCAGCGACATCGCTTTGACAGCATTAAGGCTAATTGCAAATCCAAAGGCGTCAGGTATGGTTTTCGACATCCTGCAACATTTATTGTGACAACGAAGGAGGGAGGAGAAGCCAAGATGTTTGAGACACCTGAAGCTGCAGAAAGTTACCTGTCTGCTACAGTTTACAACTGGCTGACTGGACAATAGAGTGACCCTGTATGACATTAAGGAGGAAAGCAGAACGGGCGCCGCAATCATGTCGGTCTCAAAGGCACAACGTTTTGGGACACTTTAATCACATTGTTGAAACTTAAGTATAGGAAGCACTTTTGGACGAACGGGGTGAGTGGGTGGTGTACTGTGTTGCACAAACGGGACGAGGAACAACGACGTTTCATCGGGCGTAAGTAAACCGACGTGAACGTAGATGGTGACGTTTTCACCTTTGGAGGGAGTGGGGCGGGAGGGAGGGAAAGGAGTGATGGGGACAATAGGTGGTTCATGTTCATGCTCATGTTTTTTGTTGAGGGGGTTCAGGGAGCACATTTCTTTGTTACAGATGTTCTTGTGGGGCTTAATCTTAACAGAGAGGTTTTGGATGTCACAGACGGTGCTACAGATGTTACAGAGAAAATTAAATGAGTGATATGAATAAGGCACACGGGGATGGCACAATACGCCTGCTCAGCTGGAATGTACGGGGTCCAAATAACCCAGTCGAAAGACATAAAGTTTTTACCCGTGCAAAGAGTTTACAAGCTGAAATTATTTTTCCTTCAAGAGACCCATATTAAACATATGGCTAGAGCACTTATAAGACCAGTGTGGGCAGCCCAGGTATATCAAGCAAATTTCAGTACAAAGACAAGAGGAGTGGCCATTATAATTAAGAAGCAAGTTCCATTTATTCATAAACAAACTATATCAGATCCCAGTGGAAGATACATTATTGTTATTGGGGAAATAAATTCGGTTGACGTCACTTTGATCAATGTGTATGGTCCGAATTATGATGATACTCTGTTTTTCAAAGAAATAATAGAGAGTATTTCTGACTTGACTCTGTCTATAACTGGGGACTATAATTGTGTCCTGAATTCATCAAAAGATGCACATCCAAGTTAGAAGTAAATCAGCAGTGATGTTGAATAATTACCTTAAGAATCTTAACCTGGTCGATGCATGGAGAAGCCTACACCCGCTAGATAAAGAATACTCCTTCTATTCAGCAGTACACAATTCATACTCCAGAAGTGATTTATTTGTTATTGACTCCAGACTATTGCAGTCAGTAAAGCCTGTCGAATACCACAATAGACTGATTTCTGACCTCTCTCCCTTATCACTGGACCTTAATTTAAACGTAGACAGGGGCTCATACAGTTGCCGATTTGATAATTCACCACTGAATGATGATTCATTTCACACATACAGTATATTAAAGATAAAATGTCTTTTTTTCACAGAAAATGATGTAGGCAATGTGACAGACTCAGTCCTATGGGAATCATTTAAAGCTGTCATCAGAGGGGATATCATATCCTTCCAGATAAGGAAAAAAAAGGAAGAGAAAAGAAGCCTAGTGGAAATTGAATGTCTAATTACAGATTTGGAGACAGACTATCAGCCAAATTAGACGCAGAAACTCTAAAGAAAATGATTTCACTTAAAACAGAATATAATTCAATACTTTCTAAAAACACAATCAAAATCCTAAATCAGGTTAAGCAAAAACATTTTGAATTGACAGACAAACACCACAAATTACTTGCCCGGCTATACATAAGATCCGGTCAAAGGACGGTTCTATTTTAACCGATGCCAAAGCCTTAAATAATTGTTTTGTTGAATTTTATAATGAGGTATATAAATCGGAAGGAGAGATAAATGCTGCTAAATAAGATAGGTTTCTAACAAATGCTGATCTCCCTAAGCTGAATGAGGAGGCTAGGAATTTATTAGAGGGGGACATTAAATTGGAGGAGATAAATGAAGTGATCACTCAACTGCCTAATAACAAATGTGCGGGACTGGATGGTTTTAGTGCTGAATTTTATAAGGCATTCCGTGAGACACTTAGTCCCATATTGTTTTGCATGATCAACCATTCTGTTCTTCAAGCAGAACTTCCTCCAACACTATATAAGGCAAATATAGCTTTAATACCAAAGCCAGGAAGGGGCTAGAGGCCAGTTCCTATCGTCCAGTATCCCTTATTCCCATTGAAGCTAAAATAGTGAGTAAGATTTTGGCAAATAGACTTAAAAAACATATATGTTCAATCATACACAATGATCAAATCGGATTCATGCCAAATGCAATCTAACTTAAGACGTCTTTTCAATATTATTTATAACAAACAGGACACAGAGGCATGTCTGATATCGCTCGATGCTCAAAGAGCATTTGATCAAATTGAGTGGTGTTTTCAACCCTTGAGAAGTTTGGATTTGGAGGTAATTTTTTGAATTGGGTGAAAATTTTATATGCGAAGCCAGAGGCTTCAGTAATTACTAATCAGACCCTATCACATCCTTTTAAGTTACATCACGGGACAAGGCAGGGATGCCCTGTCCCTGTACTTATTCGCAATAACTATGGAGCTGCTTGCCATCACCATCCGACAAAGTACTGACATAGCTCCTATCACCATTGAGGGTCGACAACAACATATTTCGCTATATGCGGACGATTTACTTTTGTTTGTAGCCGATCCAGAGACCTCAGTTACCCCTCTGTTGGACCTTTTGGAAATCTTTGGGGTGCTCTCCGGGTTTACAATAAATTGGAATAAAAGCTAACTATTGCCCCTTACTACCAAAATAGAGTAGCATTTTTTAGATACAATTTAAAATAGCCTATAACCATATTAAGTACCTGGGAATCATCATTACGAGGAAACCTGAGGATTTGCTACAAGCAAATTGGCATAAGAAGATGATCGAACTTAAGGCGAACATTACTTTTTGGAAAACACTGCCCTTGTCCATGGTAGGGAAAATTAATGCCATCAAGATGGTAACACTTCCACGTTTTCTTTATTTATTTCAAGCAATTCTGTCTTTTATACATTTTAAACTATTTGACAAATTAGACTCAAAAAACATTCCTTTTTTGTAGAACTATAAATCAGTAAGAATAACCAAGAAACACCTAACCAAGTCTAAACTAGAGGGGGGTTTTGGTCTTCCTAATTTTAGAAGATACTATTGGGCTGCCCATCTTCATAACATAGACTGCTGGAGAGAAACACTGTCAAGAAAAGATATTGAGACCCCAGAGTGGATCTGTATTGAACAGGCCTCCTGTAAAGGGACATCTCTGTGCCCACTGATCAATAGCCCAATCAAAACTGAGACGGCTCTGTATAGTGGTAATATTGTTATTCTTAATACCTTGAAGATATGGAAACAGATTAGGTCATAGCTCAATATACCTGATACTTATCTGAACATCCCAATATGTAATAATCACACATTCATACCTGGTACACAAGATAGAGCATTTACTAGGTGGAAACAGAAGGGTCTTGCAACCATTAGGGATTTATATGTCACCAGTTGTTTTGGGTCATTTACACAAATTAAGCACAAATATGACCTTCCATCCAGTGACTTTTTTTTAGATATTTACAGGTCAGAGATTTTATTAGGAAACATTTCCCTAATTTTGAAAGAATAAAACTCCATCCAGTTAATGAAAGCATAATAAAACATAACCCGGTGGACCGGGGGGTGATCTCCTTCTATTATAAGTCTTTGTCTGGTGCAGACAGATTAGACACAGACAAAATCAAGGATGAATGGGAAAGGGAGATGTCTGCCCGGATAACTGGGGAGACCTGGGGGGAATATCTTTGCAATGCTAGTAGGTGTTCTGTAAATGTCAGACATATATTAATCCAATTCAAGCTCATTCACAGACTACACTATTCAAAATCAAGATTGCATAAGATGTTTCCAGCTGTATCTCCTATTTGTGGTAAATGTAAGATATATGAAGGTACGCTGCTCCATTCATTGTGGTCATGCCCAAAAATCCAACCATTATGGGAAAAAATATTCAACTTTCTGTCCAGAGCGTATGGCATCAACTTGAAGCAAGATCCGCTAATAAGTATTTTGGGGGCCACTCTTAACAAAACTGATAAATTTCAGTCTCAAGCAGTTTCATTTATTTCGATATTGGCCAAAATTCTATTCTTATGATGTGGAAAGAGGAGTCGGCGCCCACTGTGTGGCTCAGGGAACTGAGCAGTGTGTTACATCTAGAAGAGCTTAGACATCATTTAAATAAGAAGCCTGAGCTATTTACGAAAATTTGGAATCCAATCAAAACTTTAATGACTAGCAGTGTCTGATAATCTTACATTGCACCAGATGTTCTGTTTTCCTAATATAATATAATATGATATAATATATTATAATACCATCGGTATGGGCCTCGTGTTTGCCTTTGCCCCTGGTGCCTAAATGCCTAAGTGCCTTTGTTTTGTCAGCATTACTATTTTGTTTTGTCTGACATCCAATACCTTTTTTTTATCTATTCATTTATTTATTCATTTATTTTTTATCTATTTTTAGAACTTTGACATCTGTGGCCCTCATGTTTGTGTGTGTGTGTGTGTGTGTGTGTGTGTGTGTGTGTGTGTGTGTGTGTGTGTGTGTGTGTGTATGTGTGTGTGTGTTTTCTGTGTTAACTCATAACAGTATCAGAGGAAATATGTATAGGAATAGAGGGACAAGGAGGATTTGTTGAGCCTTTTGTTTGCCTGTAACTACCTTTTTTCTTGGCAGCCTCTTATATTCAGTTGACAGGTTGAGAAGTTTGTCTATACAGTTATGGAACGATGGGGGGGATCCAGCAAGCACAATTTTTGCTTAATGTATATATAATTGTGTAAGTTAAGTATAAAATTGATTGGTCAAATAATATTATTTTTGAACTACAAACTACATGACCAACCGTATGACTGTGTACCTCGCTGGAAATGTTTGTTTACCCCTTTTGTGAAAAAACAATGAACATATGCTTGAAAAAAAAAAAAAAAAACCTGTGGGCCGGGTCGGGTTGGGTTGTAATTTTCAGGCCCCTTGAGAACTCTAATATCAATACATTTTGAATAAACAGCAAACAGTGCTCTGAGCAGCAGCAGGGGAGTAGATTCAGGGCTCTGCAGAATGAATCTGGGCTCACATGTGGTCCTGTCATGTGAGCTCATGGGGAAGCAACAAGTGGGGGGGACACACCTGTCTCAAATTGCCGCCTGGTCCCAAATAAACACCTGGTCTGTTAAGTGATTGAAACAAATAATCGCCTCGGCTATTATTTGGTATGTTACGGTATGATAACTGTCCCGGTCCAAGGAGAGAGACATGCCTTGGCTCGGCCCACAGTGCTAAGCTGCAGACACAGCAGAGAGGTGATGAGACGCTACTCATCATGACTGACAGGCATCAAGGCCACTCAGCGTTACCTTACCGACCCGCCCCCAACTATTTCATTTACAAAAACAGGGGCCTGTGGCAATTCTGGACAGTGCTGCGAGTCGACTTCCTCTAACTTAGCTACTAGCTAAGCCAGTAGCTATTAGCTACAGCCAGCCAAACGATAGCATGGTGTTACACCATTCCTGTTCGGCTCCCGGACCGTGGTCGGGAAGCACAGGGGAAGTCGTTTGTGGAAGTATTTTGGATTTTCTGTGAGTTATGTTGACAAAAAAGTCACAGTTTGTAAGCTCTGCAGAAACTAGATGGCAGGTTATTTTGTTTAAGTTTCCAACTGACTGAAGATATAAGTTATTGTTACATTATCTTGTTAATAAATGTTTTAAATTTAACAATATAGTGAGGTACATTGTGAACAAAGGTCAGATATTATATTGCATAAAAGTCTATTCCAAAAATTGGCATAGCAACCTGTGCTTTAAAAAAAAATAAACGTAAAAATCGAGAATCGAATTGAACCGTTAGCTTAGAATTGAAAATTTAATCGAATCGAGAATTTGGAGAATCGTGACACCCTTATACATGTTATATATTTGAACAGGCACTGCACGAAAAAAATGGATCATGGAGAGTGGGAAGCTGTTTTTCATTTTGGGCCAAATGGTTTCATTAGCAATGCTCGACATAACACACAGCTCTTCTCCTGATGTCTCCAAGCATCAAGTTCAGTGTGTGTGGATGAATGTCTGCATGCTGTGATAAACCAATTCAAATCATGCCTCTTGTTCCACAGTTGATCATTAAAGCATTTTCCCTCTCGGAAGTGATAACAGACTGATAACAGGTTTTTTTTTGCCATGTGCTCAATTTCTCATTTGGTAGAAGGCAATAGAGTGGACAGTGGGAGACAAGAGAGAGAATTGTAATTTCATACCCATAACCAGCTCCTCATGGCAAACTGGGTCGATCAAGATAAAATTGGTGCAATTTGAAAAACAGATAGATCTCAAAAAACACCTGTCACATACAAGTTTAAATACATGCCTGTCTTATTCAGTCTCTTCAAGCACCCACAAGACCATTATCATAATGAAGTGGATGGTGCTCAACTGCACAACAAAGGCAAAAGGTTAGTGCTTTTTTTAACTTGCTGTCATTTGCTTGTGATCATAGCCTTAGCAACCGTGTCCAGGTACCACAGGCCTGTCAAGCTTTGAATGTCTCTGCATGTTAGGAGGAGTGTTAGGAGCTTTGGAATTCTCCACATGTTAGGAGGAGTGTGATCACTGACTGATGCATGTAGGTCCCCATGGCAAAAAAACCACAACACTATGCATACAGTATGTTCAGCTGTAATTACATAGTTTTGAGTGGTGATGTACTCGTGTACCATTCAGTAAGTTTGCAAAATGTATTCCCTCAGCTGAGAATCTCTTGCTCTGAGTGTCATCAGGAAAAGAAAAAGTGAAAGAGTGGCATTTCTGATTTAAATGTAAAACTCTGAACATAACCTCACCCAAGGCAGGTTAGGTGTGCAGCATTACAGCAATGGAGCGTGTTTGAGAGAAATATTTATTTCTTCATGTGTGACAGAGATTGTGACGTAGGTGACATTGAACACCTACAGTGATGCTTGCCTCCTCTGCAACTTGGATCCTGATTACACTGAGGCTTTTTTTTTTTTTTTTTTGCAGTGGAAGGTGTTTTGCTGTTTGGAAACAAGCTCAGCTGTCACTTGCAAGCTGCTTGACACACATGATAACTATCAATAGCAGCTTAGTCAGGCAACCAACATCTTAATAGCATCCTAAACTTGATAAGCTTTGCTTTATTTCCATTAGCCTTTAGTTTTATTGGCCAAGCCTGCCGCTGTTCTGTGGACAGCAGAGAACAAGCTGCAGTGTCATTTAAGCAGCACTGAATAGTGGCATTTTATGATTTAATTGATTTTTCTGATTTAAATGATCTGACATTTTTAGCAAATCTAAGGTTTACCTCAGGTATATTGTTTAGATAATATACAGAAATCATTGTTAGGTGTAACACCTCATTCATGTCCAAGTTTCAGCTCTGGTCTTGCCTGAGAACATAGTATGCTTATGAAGTAAGTAATAGCTAGCCTGAACCTTATTGCACATTTCCTTGCCTGCTGTCTTCCCTCTTTCTCTCTTTGCAGGAGGTTGAAAGAGTTCCTTTGAAGACTGCCCATTCAAGGAAAAACTTATGTACACTCTCCCTGGATGTATTACAATTATAATTATAAAATGATTATTATTATAAAATGCGTTGTTGAATGTAGATGGTCGCCTTGTATATTTTGAAATAATGACCAAACTTCTTCTTCTTCAAACTACTTCTTCTTTCTTGGCTAAAATCAATCAGTTGAATTCAATTCAAATTACAATGCTGCTGAGTTAAAAAAAAAAAAAAAAAAACAAGTTTAAAATGGGTCAAAACACAAATTAAATCAGTTAACAGGTAGAATTTGAAGCAGAAATTTTGTGACCATGTTGTACCGACCATGCTGGAGAGACTATGTTGCTCAGCTGGCCTGGGAATGTCTTGGGATCCTCCCGGAAGAGCTGGAAGAAATGTCCGGGGAGAAGGAAGTCTGGGTGTCCCTGCTCAGGCAGCTGCCCCCGCAACCTGGCCCTGGATAAGTGGGAGAAGATGGATGGATGGATGGATGGATGGATGGATGGATGGATGGATGGATGGATGTACTGATTTGTTCCAAACTCATTACAAGAGTTTGGGGCACTAATGGAAACAGCTGACATTCCAAATTTTAACCGTGATCGGGGGACACTTCAGTGTATTTAGCCATTTTCATATTTCTTATTTTTCTGAGTTATTTCCTGTTAAGGGTTATTAGCCAAGCTGTTTGTCAAAAAGGTTTTTTTTTTTACACAGGACACAGGACTAAAAATACAGATTCACAATAAGCATCAACATTCTCTTTAAATGTATTTCATCTCCCATATCTTCCTCATCTGCTTCATTACAAAAGTCCTTCACCTTCTTATTTTACTTTCTAATGATTATTCAAGCACCACAGGGATTTAGTTAGGAGATTTAACTGGGATACTTAAAAAACCTAAACCTACTAAAATTACTAAGATTGAGCAATGACATGACAAATGTGGAATCTGGCAGTTATGCATCATCCAACAAGCTTAGTTAATTTGGGTTATGAGAGTAGCATGGCTCCTTAAAAAGAGGACAGCATCTAGTGTGGATGGCTTAGTGAGAGAAAGAGAGAGAGCAGCAGTGGCTGAGCCAGGCTCCTGGATGGAGCTGCTCAGCCTCGTTTCCAAACTGGACCTGTGCCCACTTGCAGTATTGCAGGGGAAAATTCCCCTCGGCCCAAAAAGCATTTTCCCCATAGGCAGCCATTATAAAAGAGACATCTGTAAACTGTTGACGGGACATCAAGAACTGCAAACACGGTGATTATGACTCTTCCTATTATGAGTCTTTGATCTACGGAGGTTTTATATTTGTAAAACTTCCCTTAAGGTGATTTAAAAGTTGGAGACATCATCACAATGTAAAGTCAATGGGCCTATCGGAAGGAGGATCAGAAAAACTGATTAATAGAACTAGAAAAGAAAATGCCTTAATACTGTACACATTGAATCTAACAAACCTTGTGTTGGCCATCTCATATCCAGCATAAACATAGGACATAGTAATGTTCCATGTTATACTCAGCTGACATGCTAAGTCAGGCATATGGTAAAAGCCTGCTGTGTCTGCCTGCATGTGCTCTGTGAATGACATTTCTTTTTTTCAAGCACCTACATGGTAATTGTCATGAGTGTATTTAAGCAAAGGTCAAACACCGTTCTGCTAATTGGTCTGCGTGTGTGTGTAGTGTGTGTGTGTGTGCACAAATGTGGGTACTTCTCATTGTCTGGATGTCCTTGCATACCCGTGGCAGACCTTGTATGACAGCAGTAAGACAGAGTGTAAACAGCAAAGTCATGATGTCAGTGTGTTATATATCCATTCTTTTATTACTTCTTTTTTGTTGTGAAATGAAATAACATTCTGTTAGAGAAATGTGATATACAGTTAAACATTGCTCATCTGAATCATGAGTAGAAATAAGCAAAATATTTCTTTGATATAAATAAAATGAACACGGGGCTGTGACACATTCAGGGTAAAATATCCATGGGCAGTTCTTTACAGAGCAGTACAGAAAACAGGTTTCTAACTGCATGTTCAGTTTGCAACATTAAAGGGATATACAGGTTTTTTTTCACATACTTCATTCAGTATGGCTGTCTGGTGGATCTGTGACGTTGAACTAAGGACTGATGGCAACTAATGCCTCTACAGATTCAACAACTACACAAACTACATAACAAGAACACTGAGCCATATCAACCAACACAAACAGGTAGTAACTGTCACCATGAAGAACTAAGTGCACTATATTAAAAATGACAAGTCGTGGTATAATAAACCAATATGGTATAGAAGGCGGTAGTAGTGTCAAGTGTTTTTACAGTACAGTGACAGTGCTGAGGCACATTGTAAGTGTGATGTGTCAAGGTGATGAACACTGAAACCAAAAGTGAAAATGCTGATGATCATTCTGCACAACTGGCATTTGTAACAGAAGTCCTTATATACACTACCAGTCAAAAGTTTCGACACACCTTCTCATTCATGGAATTTCTTTATTTGTACTATTTTCTACATTGTAGATCCATACTGAGGACATCCAATGTAAGAAAGCACACATATGGAACTATGTAGTGAATAAAAAACCTTTTGCTTTTTTTGTTGACAGCTCTGCTCACTTGTGGCATTCTCTCAATCCCATTCATGAGGTAGACACCTAGAATGGTTTTTTAGTTAACCGGTGAGCCTTGTCGAGAGTTAATTTGTGCAATTTATTGCCTTCTTAATGTGTTTGATACCATCAGTTTTGTTGTGCAGAGCTAGAGTTGGTACAACGTTCAATACAGCTGTAGCTGTAACTGTTCTAATCCATATTATGACAAGAACCACTCAGCTAAGTGAAGAGAAACAACAGTCCATCATTACTTTCAGACATGAAGGTTAACCAATATGAACAATTTCAAGAACTTGTATCTTCAAGTGCAGTCATGAAAACCATCAAACACATGATGAAAAACTGGCTCTCATGAGCACCGCTTCAGGAAAGGAAGGCCAATAGTTACCTCTGCTGCAGAGGATAAATTCATTAGAATTACCAGACTCAAATTAACAGCACCTCAGATTAGGGCCCTGATCTGATTGAGAGAATGCCAAGAGTGTGCAAAGGTGTCATCAAAGCACTTTTTGTTTTGATGTCTTCAGTATTGTTCTACAATGTAGAAAATAATTAAACATAAAGAAAAACCATTGAATGACAAGGTGTGTCCAAACTTTTGCCTGGTAGTGTATATCTCCATTCCTGATACGACATGACTGTTGCAGTGCACCAGCGTTAGGACCTTAATCATATGCAGTTTAGTTAGCTTGGTTTAGGCAAGAAAACTACTTGGTTAGATTCAAGAAATGGAATGGAATGGGATAAAAATGGCTTAAAATAACTATGATAGGTATGTAATTTCATTTACCAAAGTACCTACATTACATTGGTGACTGCAGTGGCATTATGTATACACCATTTTTTTTTTTACAACATTTTTGTTTACAACATTGGTAAGTTAAAATAACCCACCGTTGGCTTTTAGTTTCACAGAGATTGGTCCTCTTGATGATGACTGTTTGATACGACCATCTTCGCCCTTCTTTCTATATTGACTATCATTCTTTGTAGTGCTTTACCTGACTTCCTCCTTTGCTGTTGAAATAATTACTATGGCCCCTAGAGGTCTAACAAGAACATTCCTCTGATGATGATAGGAAGAGGATTTCGCTCGAAGCATCACTGTGCCTAAGCACAGCTTCACAGAGCCACTAGTAGTGCTTAAGAATACTTAATATTTAAGGTGGTTAAACTGACTGTATTTAGGTTTGGTACATCCACTGTGGCAAACATAACAAGTTCCAAGCTCAAAATCAATGAGTAGGAATTTAGCAACATAAGCAGAAACACGGACTGTCTCAGATGCTGTGAACTTGTTGCAGATCAATGATCCCAATTGTTTATATCAAAGCAAATGAGAGACTCACTTCCCACAACAAACCCAATGTAGTTAGATTGATATCAGATTATCATTACATTTTGTTTCTAAATATTTGAACTGATTTATATACAATATACAATAAACATTCTCTGCAGCATCGATCGACCAATATCAGCTGCATTTTCTAGTTTTCTCTCATCTCTGACAGCCAGCTGATGCACACGCTGCTGCAGTGCCCACATAGCCCCACCTCCTCTCACTTATTAAAAGTGCTGACTTAGAGCAATGCTGCTTAGCTCGGTTGGTAGCATGCGTGACCCATGTGCCGAGGCTCTGCAGCGGACCTGGGTTCGACTCCTAGCAGAGTCCAGATTGTTTCATATCTCTGTACTGCTCCTAAATTAAACATGATACAGATACCTGTCTTCCTCTGATCCCTCAACAGCAAGTGGTGGAGAGGCATCAGAAAGCGTCTTTATCTGTTGAAGTGCTCCCACAGGCTCAATGTTACATTTAACGTGTGTTTATGTATCAACTCATTTCCAACATGTGTTTTAGGCTGCATATGGTCACTACTGTCATGTACAAATAATTCAAATAATCATTTGCAATACTGTCTACACAGTTGCCTCACATTTTAACAGTGTGTTATGTGAGTAAGCAGTGTGACAAGAACCCGCTTTCATTTAAACTCATCCTTTGTACATCAAATGTTTTGCAGCTTCTTGTAACAAAGTCATGAATGATGTCAGAACTAAGAGGTAATGATGCAAGAAAGAGAAGAGAAAGAAGAGAATCACCTATGCTTTGCACCTCTTCTTTTCAACCTACAAAGCCTGGTTTATCCACAGATGCTCATTCAAAATAACATCAAGAGGGATTTTTTTTTTTTATAGAGAAAGGGGTTTTACAAGTTGATGCTTACGAACACTGGAACAGAAAATAGACATATAATGTATAAACCATTTAAATTTCAGTTAACATTTTAATCTGTTTATGCCCATCATTCCTCCTTTTTTCATCTTTAGTTTTTTTATTTCACAAACACATATGTAGTGAATCAAGACATATCACACAATATCACATCATAAAATGTGCATTTGGAAATGATGATGATGTAACTGCTATCAGAGTTCCCTTGACAAAGTTGGGCTGGTATTCACAAGGTGGTAGCTTAATAGTATGAGAGAGTGTAATTCATAGCAGTCCATCAGTACGCTGTCTCTTTGATGATGTTGGTGGAGAGCGTGTGGTTGCTGGAGATGCTGATGGAGTGGCGGGTCAGGGGGTGGGGATGCCTCCTGGGTGTATGATGGCAGGGCATGCAGAAGTAGCGTAGCGTGGAGAAGAAGATCTGGCGGTAGGTGGCTGACACCAGGTTGTAGAGGATTGGATTGATGGCCGAGCTAACGTAGAACAGGACGTTCGTCAGCATGTAGAAATAGTGGTAGAAGTCATACAAGTTACTGCGAGAAAACAGAAGACATTGTTATATGTTAACCTATTTGTTAAATATAGAGATGTAGCATATTGATTCCATTGTACTGCATCAGCATGTTTTTGTGTATGTTGAATTGTGACATATGTATGCATACAATTAGCATAAACAATTAAATCCTTTAATCTTTCAGAAGTTATTATATACACTTGTTAGCGTACGCTCTGCATTACACACGTGCCTTAAACCTATTTGGTTCTGTCCCTCTGGTTGCTGTCGTAGAGGAGAAGGAAGAGGGAGATTAAACCACACAGCAGGAGAGGAGGGCCATTAAGAATATAAAGATTACATAAAATAGGATATGAGATGGTAGGGGTAAAGAGATGGTAAGGAAAGAAAAAAGTTGAGGATAAGGAGAGAAACAAAGAAACAGTATAAGTGCTTACGAAATCATGCAAGTCAACGTAATGCAGATACTAAAATGGGACAATGCTTCAGAAAACACCTACTTCAAGTTTGCAGCTGATGTATATTTCCATTTTTCAAGAGTATATAAATGCATTTTGGATACATTTGATGAAACAGTATGTAAGCTGTGAACATAACGGTGGATGTTTCCCATTTCAGCAGTTGATTGGCATTTGAAAGCTGGCACCAGGGGTCACACAGTAAACTTCCATGGTGCGCCACTGACTGGAGCATGTCATAAATTGTATTACCTATGAATACTGACAGCATTACACGCCCTGCTTTTCAAAAAGCCCACATACCATCTGTAAGGCAGTGGGTTTTTCTGAATGGAGTTTTGGTTAAATGCATGAAATAAGGTCTGTGGTTAACACAAGCTTAAGATGTTTTCATGTTTTGCTCTAAAAAAAATACATCTTTGTATATCCTGCACATTAATTATCAAGCAATTATATGTCTCAAAAAAGGTGGTTGCTGCCAATTGTCTAGGTTGTCAGGCGCATTAAACGTCATCACACCGAACACAGAGACTCATCTACTCATGAGTCTGTCTTTACATGCTGACTGTAATTACAGACTATTATAACTCTAACTTCACATGTTGTACATTTATGAAGTTATTCTTAATTCTGCTAATACAGGTAATGCATCAATCAAATCACACTGCCATAAGTCAAAAACAAAGCCTTGAGAACAATAGTGTGCGGGAAATCTAATTATAAAAACAATTATAAACAGTATGCTGAATTCTTATCAAAACAGTTTTATGTTTAGTTTGACTTGTGTTATATTGGTGGAGCACCAGAGCAAATTGTTTCCAAGTGAACATACTGTATATACATACAAGTCAAGATCATACAGTATTTTACTTCTACTATATAGGAGGCTATGTAACATAGAAACAAGCAGAGAGAATAAGACAACTTCACACAAGCAAACACAGACAGGCAAACTAAAAGGTTAAAAGTCTTAACACATCAATATGTCCTAACACATAGGGTAGATACTCTCCAGTGTCCTCTCAGTTACCTGAATTTTGTGTATTGATCTGTTCCTTTCTTGTAGCGGGCAAGGGTCACTGAAGGGTGTAGAAAGTAAATGATCTGTGTGTCTGTCTGCATACAGGGACACCATTAGAGATGAATGAGTGGAAGATTGAAAGGGACAACAGACATTGTATTGAGCATGACCTTTTCATTATATATACTCTGTGAGCTGTGTTTAGGTAATGGAGGGTGACACATGAGCCCTGAGCTCGTCTTTGCTCTGGTAGAAATTTGATTGAAATCACTCCAGTACTGATTTTTTTTTTATTCTGATAACACAGGACATTGTGGTCCACAGGTGCAGCATTTCAAATCTGGTGAATCTGTGTGTCATGCAAATTGATCTGTTTCCTCGTGTGTTAGATTAACAGAGGAGGGTATTGTTAGGATTTACACATTTACATTAGACCCCTTTATGCACCACCGACCACTTAGTATGTCTCCCTATGACCCCTGCCTACTAAATACTAACACTGCCATGCACCAGCAGGGTCCTCGCGCTGCCCATGACTGCCCGTGACTCCACTTAACAAACACACTGCTCATGAACCTACACGCACATTGTTCATTGCTCATTACATTATGATGTCTGCCACACTTAGATGCTATAATATTGCACAATACATATAGATTGTCTTTTTCCATCTTTTCCTATTAGTCCTATTTCCTATTAAGCATTAGTCTCTTTTATGAGGGGCTAATACATGGAGAGCAAAGCCAGGGTATGGGAGAGAACACATTCACCTTTCACTTATCCCTTTCACACATGAAGAGGCCTCCAAGGCCAGCGATATCACCTCCCAAATCCGTTGTGCGTATGCGACAGTGAAGGCGCCATGAACAAAGGCAGATATGGAGGCCAGGCAGATGAGGCCAGGGACATTTTGTTTTCTTCAACAGGGCGACATCTCCAGGAATCATGGTTCGTGTGCCAAGAACCTGGGACCAGTTTGTGCACCATGGGAGGGCTAAAGTCTAAGCCACGGATTCTCTCCACCTTCTTTAATTGATTGTCCAATAATAGTATTCATCCTATCTATATGATTGACCAATGACAATTCAACACATACACTGTAACAGCAATATATAATGCATTACATGCTGAAATTTTGCATCTCTTTCTGGGCGATTGGTTACAGCTAACAGTGTTGCTGCTTAAGGCTCTGCTGCCTGCGATTTTCAAACAGAGAAAGTCCTTGATATCAAGCCTTTTTCTTAATGATACAATTGTTACTCTTAACAAATAGTTAACAGTACATCGTAGTCTGTCTTCTCTTAAATCTCAAACAAACAAACACGCCTGACAGTATCACTTTCATGAATTAATCAAAGAGGACTGCTATTTGACTGGTTGTGACCACTAACAGACTGATGCCCCTTAATCCACATACATATCAGCAGGGTACTTCTTGGAATTAAACTGAAAAAGAACTTCAGTGAACATGCCCTGAATGTAATGTGAAACACATTCTTGCTATAATTATATTTCTGTATTATTATATTTGTATTTCAACACCACTGACCTTTCAAGCAGGGTGTCCACTACAGTGGACAGATATTTGGAAATAATCTTAACAATTTAAATTGGAGTACTATGTCCCAATCACCAGGTGGAGGACTGCCAAAGCCTCGACCACAATTTGATTTGATTTGATTAAATTATTGTCTTTGTCTCTCTTTCAAGTTGAGATATGGCCACCCAAAAAAAAGGTCACACACCATGCCTTTAGCTTTGATTACAGCACACGTTCGCTGTGGCATTGTTTCGATAAGCTTCTGCAATGTCACACGATTTCTTTCCGTCCAGTGTTGCATTCATTTTTCGCGAAGATCTTGTATTGATGATGGGAGAGTTGGACCACTGTGCAAAGCTTTCTCCAGCACATCCCAAAGATTCTCAATGGGGTGAAGGTCTGGACTCTGTGGTGGCCAATCCATGTGTGAAAATGATGTCTTGTGCTCTCTGAACCACTTTTTCACAATTTGAGCCCGGTAAATCCTGGCATTGTCATCTTGGAATATACCCGTGCCATCAGGGAAGAAAAAATCCATTGGTGGAAGAAAGTGGTCATTCAGTATATTCAGGTAGTCAGCTGACCTCATTCTTTGGGCACATAATGTTGCTGAAGCTAGACCTGACCAACTGCAGCCACCCCAGGCTTTTTCATTTTGCAGAACTTTTACATGAACAAACATTCTATGGAACACAATAAAAGAAAAGAAAAAAAACGGAATATGACCTCTTTAAGCTCTAAGCGTTACCCGAATGTTGCGACCTACACACCGCTGCTGCTCTGCTAATGTCCACACTACATCACATGAATAAGACACACAACATGTAAGCAAACCAATAAGCTGGAAAACCTTTTGGCTTTTCCACTGACTGAGCAATTTCTCATGCAAGTCAGCGGGCACCATCTTTGCAGTCCAGTATCCAGTTCTTATGACACATTGATGGTTAGGAGTGTCTCCAAATGTCAGTCACTCTCTACAAGTGTCCTGCCTGAGGCCCAGACACTGTTCCCACAAATATAATAAGTACTTTATCCTCTTTTGAAAAATGGAACAATGTGCACAACAGCTGCTGTATATCATCATAGAAAATTTCAGCTTTACTCAATTGCATGAAAGTCAGATAAGAGAACTCTTTGGAAAAAAATTATCCATAGCTGTTTCAAACATTCATAGTAATAATCTTTGTAAAGACAGAATTTAATTTGAATGCTTTTGATATGCATGAATGAATAGAAGCAACAGACAGGCTGTAATGTTGTTTCATAATCAGAATGTACCTTGAATATGACCGTTTCATATTCCTAGGACTCCCTCAAACATATTGCTTATCTGCCTGCTTCTGAAGATCAGAGCTTCTCCAGCTATTCTCAGTCTAATATGGGCTTCTGTTTGTGCTCAGCTGAAAACCAGCAATTTAATCATTTTTACAAGGAAGGAGCAAGCAGTCTTTGTTTCCTTTAAATTGCACTGTGAGAACGTTTATGAGCTCCAGTTTGTGATGGACCTGGGAGGTAACAGAACAGAAATTCATAAATCTATTGAGTGTATCACACCACTGTGCAACTACACACTGCTTGAACAAATAGCAGTTTTAATAAGTGGAATATGCTAATACTGTGTCTGTTTGTTGATGTGTATCTTCTGAGTCATGCCTGCAGTGGACACATTATTGAGAAAGTTGTTATGCTCTCAGAAGTTTTTTTTTCTACAGACCCGCAAAAGAGTGGAATTAATATGGCCATCTTAAACAGGTCAACTCCTCTGCAGTATGACAGGACAGCGTTCTTCGGGTTTTACATGTCAGATGCAAATTAGTGTAATCTGGGAATTATTAAAGGGAGTCTGTGTAACTTTGTAACAATTTACATGTATTTAAAACATACACCATATGTGAGCGCATTGTTAGTGACGTGAAAAATGAGACCTTCTCCATCTCCCTTGGTTGACCATACATGCCTGTGGATGATATGTTTCAGCTATTTAATGCTGCTGGACTTTGGATTTCTTTGTGAAGGACTTGGGTAGATTGTCCACACCAGTCCAAGGGTTTGAAACTTTATGCACATTCTGGAGGAGCTTGTCTCAGTGCCTCGCTCTGCGAGAGCAGTAGTAGCTAACGTTTAACTTTATAAGTTCCATTTACTGAAACTGTGTCTGTTTTGATTTAATTTGAGAAACAATATGTAGTTTGAAAGGGCTCATCTCTAGAGAGAAAGAGAGAGAGAGAGAGAGAGAGAGAGAGAGAGAGAGAGAGAGAGAGAGAGAGAGAGAGAGAGAGAGAGAGAGAGAGAGAGAGAGAGAGAGAGAGAGAGAGAGAGGATAAGAATGTTAAATGTAGGCCATCTAATCAGAAAGATGTATCTGTCCTCCTTTTTGTCAGACGCTCTTAACTGATGACCATCTAAATGACTGCTATAGCCAATGTGTGTGCGTGTGTGTAGATGATCATGCATGTGGAGGTCTATGTGTGTGTAGAATGTGTGCAGCATTGGTGTGCTTCTGCAGAATTCAAATGAGCAAACAAGCCATTGGAGCTTCTCTCGCATGATATTCTGAAAAGAATCATTACTCACTCAGACCAGTCAGAGATGTAGCAAAACATGAGGCGCCGAGCGTGATAGGGCAGCCAGCAGACCACAAAGGCTATGACCACCACTCCTGGACACAAGGGAGAGAGAAAGCATTCAGATGCCGAATAGAAGTAAAAAAATATTAAGAGACAGATGAGAGACAATATTCATAACAAAGAAAAGAAAAGGCTTATTTCCAGTTTGTTTATAATGTTCAAATGATAACAATGTAAATTTATGGATAAAATATCTATCTAATAGAGATCACCAGACATCAGACTTTCCCGGCATTATGACAGCATAATGACATTAAGACAATTATTTTTTGTATTACATGTTTTCTAAAATTGTGCAAATTCTGTCTCTTTTTTTAAAAAAAGGCTCAAAATTGAATTTATTGACATAAGTGAGTCAAAGGTTTTGTCAGCGAGCTTGAAGAACAGTGAGCAGAGAGCAGAAAAGGAATCGGAATAAAATGTTTGTGGTGACAAAACCAGGTTTTTTTAATGAGACTCTGGGACATCTACGGCTGTGTTTTTGGTGAAAAAAAAGTTTTTCTTTCTATACAAGTTGCCAGAAACAGTAACTACAACACAGTAACGGAAGGAGACAATGACATGGTGAGTTAAAAGTTTTTTGCCTAAAAGTGTGTCACATCATCACCACTATTCAACTGTGGATTCACACAGATGCTGTCTCGCCTCTGCTGGGATTTTGATACTACCTCCAGAGGGGGACCAGAGTGTCAGACTCGGGCAGAAAAGAGAACTCAGATGCGGAAATGGCAGCAGTAGTGTCAAGTTTTATTATTCTGAATTTGTAACTCTCCAGCAAGTATGACAAATAAAACTCTATGAAACTCTGCGAGACAAACATGACAAACAACATGAAACACAGAAAAACTGAAAACGCTCCCGCAGGAGGAAAACCTACACTGTTCTTGAATATATACATAGATATCAAAATTACAAAATAAAAACTCTCCGAAGAGAAAGCTCAGAGGCTATGAAAATTAACTACTCTTTCTTAATAAAGTTATCAACAAAAATTCACTCGTGACGAGGAAAACAAAAGGCTGTAAAACTTCAAACTTCAATTCAAAATCCTGACCAGAAAATACAAATCAAAATCACTCTTCTCGAGGATACAAAATTCAGAAGAAATAAAACATGAACAATACTTAACCAACTATGAATCAAACTCTCAACAAGGCGTGGAACAAGGCTGTGATCAATGGCTTCGGTAGACGACATAAAGACGAAATACTTTGGCACAGAGACAGGGGAAGACGCAGACTTTATACACATGAGGAAGGGGTTCACAGGTGGAAACAATCAGGGATTAGGGATGACGTCAGACCATGGACACAGGAGGAAGGGTAAGTGACCTGAAACGAAAGGAGAGTTATTTTCAAAATAAAACAGGAAGTTCACAAAACAGATACCAAGACGAGACAACCTCACCACGATGTGACACAGAGCTGCAGCAAAACTGTCCCCCCTCTCTGCATCTGAAAAAGATAAACAAAACTCACCACCTGAGAAGCCTCCTTGTTGTGGGGAAGCCCTGCGAGTTGATTACCAAGTGCAGTAGAGTCCAGCAGTAATGATATTCACTGAGCTGCAGAACTCTTCTGTACTCGGTAATCGACTCACAGGACTTCCCCACAACGAGCCTGCAGCTAGACAGGTGAGTTTTGTTTATCTTTTCCGACAAAGCCGGCAAAGCTATCAAATGTTTGATGCCTTGAAATATGTGCTGGGACCCTATCTGTGATGTTGCTGAAGTTTGGTGCTGTTCTGAGCATTATTTGTTATTTCATGTTTCTATCGCCTATCATCCGTTGTTAATGTGAAATTTAATCTCAAAACAGGCGGTCACTAAATATATAGCTTCAGAAGAGCCGGAGCTCCAACACTATTAGAAAGGCCATAAGTGGTCATTTTGACCGCTAGATTTAAACTCTGTACCAATTGAGTGATGAATGCATTCTGTCACAGCGCGGTGAGGTTGTCTTGTCTTGGGGTCTGTCTTGTGAACTTCCTGTTTTATTTTGAAATTAATTCTCCTCTCGTTTCAGGTCACTTGCCCTTCCTCTTGTGTCCCTGGTCTGACGTCATCCCTGATTCCTGATTGTTTCCACCTGTGCTCCCCTCCCTCATGTGTATAAAGTCTTTGTCTTCCCCTGTCTCCGTGCCAAAGTATTTCGTCTTCATGTCGTATGCCTAAGCCCTTTGAATCCACAGTCTTGATCGTCCTTGTGATAAGTATTATTCTTGGTTTATTTATCTGTATTTTTTGCCCTCTCTTGAAGAGTGATTTTTTGTTGTAATTTTCTGGTTAAGGTTTTGTTTGTAATTTGAGATTTTCTAGCCCTTTTGGTTTTCCTCCTCGAGAGTGAATTTTTGTTGGTTAATTTTCATAAGATAGAATAGATAAGTTTAATAGCCCTTGTGCTTCCTCTTCGGAGTGTATTTTTGTTGTAATTTTCATACTTTGATTTTGATCCTAGTTCAGTGTAGTTATCCTCCTGCGGGAGCGCTTTTCGTTTTCTGTGTTCTATGTTGTTTGTCTTGTGTCTGTCTCAGAATTTTCATAGCTTTTTGTTATCATTCATTCCTGAGAGTCAAAGAATCAGATTAATAAAACTTGATTGTACTTCTGCCATACTGCATCTGAGTCCTCTTCTTTCGTCCAAGTCTGACACATTCATTGTGTCATGATGATTTTTTAAAAAACAAAATAACACCTACATGTATATTTTAATAAGTTTAATTATACATTTATCAATATTCATCGTTGCACAGAGTAAATCGCACTTATTGCATATTTACACACGGTTTTAATAGAGAAAACGCAGAACAAGGAAATTAACATTTAAAAGTAACTTATTTGATTATGAAACATTTTATTTTAAGAGTTAATAATAGCTATAAATTAAGAAAATATAATAATAATCAAAAAAGCTGGAAACGAGCTGATCTAAAACAAAAACAAAGAGCTGTTATCACTGGTCACAGTCAGATTACCCCCGCCTCCTCGCACAGTTACCACACACGGGCTTGTGGCATTTCAAATGTCCGAAGTTTGGTTCCGTTTGCAGCTCTTTCGGACCGGCACTGACTCCATGTCCGTGTCTGCTGCTGCAGCGGTGGTTGGTTCCGCCATTGCCCACCTTGTGCCGCCTGCCACGGCCTCTTTGCCCTCCATGTATTCTGCCCTCAGCTCCTCTGTCAGCTGCTGCAGGACTTTCCTCTGGGCTCTCCTGCTGCTGGTGCTCCTTAAATAAGATGCCGACATTGATCCCAGCCAGGTCGAAGATGTTATAGAAGACACTGGCCATCTTCTGTACCGTCTTTGATGGAGTACACCCTCGCCATCTGGTCCGGGACGTCCTCGCCCTACTTTGTGTTGCTACAGTACATCACAGACTCTGGTTTTGTCTTCGCACCACTAAAGGTGCCTACACCTGTGTGCAGGTGCTCAGGATGCAGACATTGATCCTCGGACTTCCCTGCTACACAGTCAGAGTCGCATCACCACTTCACCACACTACAGTGCTGAACAGCTCGCAGTTTAACGGAGGGGGAACTCCCGTGTTTGTTTGCCCATGATGCCAACCAGGCTATATAATGCACCTATATAATTATCAACTTACAAGTAAATTCACAAAGAAGCGCAGCTGGCGACCACTGACATAGTTAGAGACGAGAGAGACAAAGAAAGCAGCAACCCCGTGAAATGATATGTGGTCAGTATGACCATGTGGCCTAAATAGGTCAAACTTATCGTATGTTCTTTGTGTTTTGTGTAATTTATGTGAAAACGATTCTAAATTAAAATACACTTTTAGAAAAAGGGTTAGAAGGAGTCTTGTTTGCACTTTGTTATTTATTTCACATCACAAATTGATTGTGATAATGTTCAAAGTTATAATAATAATAATAATAATAATTATTATTATTATCATTATCATTATCATTATCATTATCGTTATTATTATTATTATTATTATTATTATTATTATTATTATTATTATTATTAGTAGTAGTAGTAGTAGTAGTATTATTTCACATAAACACACACACACAGCTTTATTGTTGTTGTGACATTCATGCCAATAAAGCGAAGTTGAATTGAATTAATGAACCTTTAGGTTCTTGCCTATAGACTGATTTTTTATTGTCAATGGGAATTCAAATTTAAATGTCAGGTGATGTTTTCCTCACGGAAATAATTTTGCGGGCAAACAATTATAAGAGAGGGGCAGCTGTAGCTCAGCCAGTAGAGGAGGTCGACTAGTGATCGGAAGGTCGCTGGTTAAAATCCCAGCTCCGGGCAGGGCTGAGCTGCATATCGAAGTGTCCTTGAGCGAGATACTGAACCCCACATTGCTCATCAGTGAGGGCCCTGCGATGAGCTGGCGACTTATCCAGGGAGTACCCTGCCCTCGCCCTGAGACAAGGCTGGGATTGGCTCCAGCAGCAACACCCCGCGACCCCATGGAAAGGGATAAGTGGTTACGGACAATGACATGACACATGGCAATTACAAGAGAGAGGGCGGATGGGGGATCTGTTGTGTGACAGCGGAGCAGAGTCAGCAGCTGGATTTTGCACCCAGGGTCAGTAGTATTAGTTGATGTACAGGCAAACAAACAACAACCACTACGACCCTTATTCATTGTATTATTACATTTGTGGGAAGTTATTGTAATAAAGATGTTCACGTCCCCACAAACGTAATAGTTATAGTTATTGCATTTGTGGGAATTCGGGTGTTATGTTTGTAGTAGGCAGCAGCTATAGAGTGGCGAAGTCACGCCCTTCAGTTTCCGGTACATGGGACCTCCAACGCGAATTATTATGAATGGCAGTCAATGAAGAGATAAAAAACATTTTCTGGTCCTGTTTGAATTCTGCTATGAATTTCACATATGTTGTTTGTGGTTTTTAAAGATAATTTTCCATGCAAAGATGACTAAAATTTAGCGTGATAATGTTATGTTTTATGTGAGGCCGCTTTGTGAACTACAGCCCTTCGCTGCTCTCGAAGCAAATGATGTAGGTCACCACCCGCTCTGAGGCGATCTCTCTGCACTACTTCACCACTTTTTTCCAAGGGGAGGATAACAGCCCAGGAAGAGGCGAACATCAATATAAATCGGGGCATGTAGAGAGCTGCAGCGTTACAACGTTTTGATGAGTGTTAGGACGCCACTAGCTAACTAGCTAGCTAATTGCAAGTGCTGTAGTGCAGTGGCTAACTTAGGCTCTCGATAAGAGAGTTAGCAAAGTTACCCATTCCTTTAGCGTATGTTTACTGTTATGCCCAGCAGAACACGCAAGTGCTAATATATCCAAACCCAGTCTGAATCATCTCATATTTTGCTAGCCAGCTAACTGCCGTAGCTCTAGTAGCTAAATGAAGGTCCCGATACGAGTGTATATCAAATGTGGAGCTGGCAGTGCAGCTCTTCATTCAGCTGGAAGGAGCTCAGACAGACCTGAGCATTGCCTGCATTTAAATGTAAATATTTACAGATAACTTTGTAAATGTTTAAAATGTATGCACAAATTTGGCAAACAACAATTTATATTTGCATTATAAGTAATAAAAAGTGGTTTGTTACAGTAAAAAAAAATTTTCTACTCGTATTTTATGTTTTTTGTTTTTGTTTTTAGGTCCATTGTGCTAATACAGTATGTCAAAATAAAAATAACTGTACAGTCACATGTGAGGTTGTGCTGAAAATAATGACACCAAGTAAATAGTTTTTAAGGTGAAATATAATGGCAAAATCAAAAATAGTCAAAAAACGGCCAATTATACCTTGGCATATATATATATATATATATATATATATATATATATATATATATATATATATATATATATGGATTTCACAACAAACCTAAATATCCCAGATGTCCCAACCACTTGAGAGAACTGCTATTGCACGAGTGGACTGGCCATCGGGCGTACTGGGATTTTTCCTGGTGGGCTGATCAATAATGGGCCGATGAACGGCTGTTTTATTAATTAATTAATTAATTTATTTATTTGTTTGCTGCGCCTAGACGTTTCTCTGTCGATGGAGTCAAGAACGTGAAAGATTGGCAAAAAAATAAAACTGAGCTTCAACATCTGTCTGAGGAGGACAGCGATAATGCCAGGCTGCCTGATGGAAGTAGGAAGAAGGTTAGCAAGAGATAAAGACTAGCTTGAGATAAACATGCAGGTATGGGTGATCAGCAAACGGGCACGCCACGAGTGAGTGACCCGCAAAATGATCAGGGCGATGGTGGAACAAATGGCATGACTGACAGGCATCAAGGCTACTCAGCGTTACCTTACCGACCCGCCCCCAGCTATTTCATTCACAAAAACAGGGGGCTGTGGCAATTCTGGACAGTTTTTTTTTTTTTTTTTTTCTTGGCCCCTGACAGCGTCTGGGCCCCGGTGCACCACTGATACTTATGCCACTGGTTAGGACTATGGTCTCAAAAGATAAGTTCACCAAAAAATGTAAAATCCTTCATTATGTACGTACCCCCATACAGATGGAAGGTCGACGTGAATTTTCACATGCCACAAAACATTTGTTTTACAGCAAAACAGTGCTGTGGTACCAGAGCATGTAATTGCCTCTCAGCCACATGTGTTTCTTTAATAGTGAAATGCAGTCGACGGTGGAAACATCACTGCTGTAGTTTGTAGCTGCAAGGTTCCTAGCAGCTTCTTGAAAGAACCCTGATGCCATCCCCAGAATTCAAAACAGTAACCTTGGTTAGAAGGAAACACAGATGCCTGTGTCTTTTTTTTTAAAGTACACTACAGCAAAAGACAGGCAAAATGTAATGACTGGGCTTTTCTGAGACACTACTGTAAGAACAACATCTTGGTTGGGTTGGATGTTGCTATTTTGGGGCCTTGTCAGTCTCAGATATTACAGGAAACTCATCCGGTGCAAGTCTTTAAGGGGCACTTATCACTGCATGATAAGGCAGCTATACAGGAGAGATCTAACAGATATTCCAAAGAGACAATTTGTATGCCTGCCAGAGGCATTGCATCAGGGTCTAATATACTTCTTCTTCTTCTTGGCTTTCATGGCTCTGTGGCGAGATTCTCTATAGGCGGTACAGCTGGGGCTTTCATTTTGCTGAAATGTCAACACATCTTTAAAGGTCGATTGCCTTCAAATTGGTTACCTTAAACTATCAAAGAACATCAATACAACACAGGAATGCTTAAACGCACACAGGCAGGCAGCAAAAACTGCAGGAGAGGACGGAGCCAGCATGGGCACCAGCTGTGTGTATGTGTGTGTGTGCACCTGTGTGTTTGCGTGTGCGTGTGGATATACGTCAGTGTAGTGCATCAATAAGTCAGCAGCAGACAGGGATCTCATTTATCAGGAGTCTGTTCAAGTGTGGCAGCTCAATCCTCAGCTTTTTGCCTGAAGCTGTTTGTGTAGTCGGTCACACACGCAAGCACGCACGCACACATGCACACACGCACGCACACACGCACACACGCACACATACACACACAGCTAATTCTATAACCATGTTAACCTACCCTCTGGTTTCACAGCTCTTTAAATACATATATAACTTCCTACATTTTAACCACTGACATTTAGTGATAGCTGAGCCTGACTTAACTACAACTTCAACTCAAATCACTTTCAAACACTAATCAAGAGGAGACACTACAGGTGAACAGGGTAAAACTTTTAATCAACAGATATCACCATGACACTTTCCTAGTTAATTACTTACTTGAAATATTTATTATATTAGCTACAAGGTTTTTAAAAAAATACGTTGTGTTTAAATATGCAACTGAGATACGATCTGATTAAATATATGTTCACCTGAACTGTGTCCTTGTGTTGGAAAGTCAGATATTTGGAACACATGGCTCTCTGGTCTGTGTTGATATCAGAATAACACTAGCACACAATGTTCAATCCTGCCATTTCAAGCAATATTCCGCTCAGAGTCACACAACAATAATGTGATTCTGCACAATTCCGTTTGAATAGAATAGAACACTTCCATCAAATATCATTATAAATTCTTTCTGCATTCACAAAGATTTCAAGGTCTTGGGCCTGAGAATTATAAATGATTGGTATGTCAAAATAAAGTGAAGTTGTGCCAACAAACCAAGCTATTATATTTATTATTATTAGGGCCCGAGCAGGTCTCGACCTGTGATGTCCCTATTGTTTTTGTAGCAAAGATTTTTTTTGTCCTAAATGATCGCATTTTTCACTGCCTGAACATACCCCAAAACTCACCAAACTTGAAATATACGTCACGCCTGCCGAGAAATGAAGTGTGTATCAATCCTCATTCTGGGAGTTGGCAGGCACAGGGAGGACCAGCTTATATATGTAGAGACCAGTTAAAACGTGTATTTATGATATGGGTCCTTTAAGGATTCTGGCGGTTGGTTCAAGCATCGAGCAAGGTTTTTGAGACACTAGTATAACGCTACATTCGTTACATTCAGTAGGTGCTGAATTTTACTTTGTCGCCAGCACAGAATGTACAACAAACCTTAATATTCTCATCTTTAGCTGACACGAACTCAAAATAATGACTGTGACTTCCAGCAAAACGTGCATCTCTCTCCTCCCTCCTTTGTTGCTTGTGTTTGTGTCGCTGCGTGGTGTTACACGAGTTGTTCTCATGCTGAAAAATGTGACTTGTTGCGTACGTGACATCACTCCCTGAGATACAAGAAGAAAGCAAAAATATATGTTCTTACTAAGGAAAATGTCAAAATAATAGTAACGGGCAGATTTGAATAATTAACTTTAGTCTGATTACTGGTTTGGAAATATTAACGCATTAGATTACTCGCTACTGAAAAAAGTGGCCTCAGTTCTAAGTAACGCATTACTAAGTAACACATTACTGGCATCACTGCATATGAAGTGATGAAACAAACATCATCTCAGTGGCTTTTAGGGTTGCTGCTGATGAAAAGATTCAGAAAAATGTCTCAATGTCTGAAATTATTTCATATGTTCAAAGCAAGACAACATACAGGGTTTCAGTCAGGTGGGATGGGATGCACTTCACTGGTGCATTTTGAGATTTAGATTCAGATTAGTGAAAGTTTTGCCACCATAGTACTACTTCAAAATGCAACTAACGTCAAATATGATATTGAGTTTTTTTTAGGTCAAGTTAGGGGTCTACAACAACTAACTGCTGCTTCAATCTGGTATGTGATAAATTGCATAACTGCTCTCACCTTTAAGATAAGAGACATTCAAACTCATTTCAACTATTTTTAAGGGCCAAGTAAGCAGAATAGAAGTATTTACCCTGAACTGATCTGTGTATGCAGGGCTTGCATGATTAATGAAATGCTATGATTAATGAAATGCCATTTCTTTTGGCATCCAAAGGTTGTGGTGTGTCAATAACTGCATGAGAATCAATCAGATGTCAGAGCAAATGCTCCACTTGAACAGACTCTCCGGCAACAGTTGGTGTTTAAATGACCCCAATCATAGTATAGGAGACCACTGCAATACAACAAAAGAAAAAAAAATTACAAACTACTACATTTTGAATTGGCATCCATTAAAATCTGAAGTGCGCACACACGCATACACACACACACACACACACACACACACACACACACACACACACACACACGTGAGGAGGTCTAATTAAGGACAGGGAGAGAGAGAGAATGGAGGAATTAATCTATGTCCCATTCAACTTCCATAATTGATTAGAACAGAATATGAAGCACATCACAGTGAAGATTAGTCAGTCTCTATATGACATCTCTGTGATTAAAAAAAGGCTATCACAGTCAGAGTAGTGTAAGAAATCACCTTAAAATCCCTTTTCTGTAATTCAAGTTGCCTTGGCATTGACAATGACTGATGTAACTTGGACTCTTACAGATGAAGCTGGACACATTTGGCCACTACATTCACTTATGCTTTAAATTAAATCTGTTAAATGATGTCCTGGGTGAGACCAATGAGATTGGAAATCACAGAAAAACAAGCTAGAATACAAAGAAATACTCATTTGCATAAACTCTTTCAATTGAAAAGACCCATAGAAACAATAACATTTCATATAAAATTCAACACATAGCTTTCTAAAATATTATTATATTAGTATTCACTTACTAAGAACAAGAACTCCATGGCGAAGAGACTGAGCGCGGTTGGGCTCCATGGTCACATTCAAAGTGGTGGGATTTCCCCCAATGATGCACACACGGTTGTCTTGCTCTGCCTCACGGAACATTCGCAGCAGCTGATTGGCTATGACCCCATTCAGTGCAGAGATGGCCACCATGGGTACCACAAAGGACAGAAATGCATTTACCTGTTCAGGACGGAAACACAAAAGACTGTTAAGAGCTAATTCACTGGTTTAAAATATCACATGCAAGATCTCTTCTCAACATTAAGTTTCTATAAAAAATAATCCTTTTGTTCCTGTGGAATACAGGTAAAGTGGTTTGTCCACAAATCACACTAATCAGGAACTGATCCCCTACTACTGTTGAAATGTCTTGGGCAAGACACTGAACCCAAAATTGGCTCTACAAGATCTGTTAGTGCTGTTATTGTGAGCTGGAAGCACCTTGGAGCAAAGACAGCTTAGCCATGTGGTAGAACAGGTAAACTCACAGAAAGAGGCCAACGGCTGCTGAAGTGGAAAAAAATCACCTTTCATCTGTTGCATTACTCACTGCAGTGGTCCAAACTGCCCCTGCAGCAGCGTCAGCGCACAAACTGTGTGTTGCAAGCTTTATGAATGTCACACTGCAGTGAGGGATGTCCTGTCTTGGGTTTTGTGTCTTGTGAATTTTGTGTTTTATTTTGAAAAGTAACTCTCCTCTTGTTTCAGGTCACTTGCCCTTCCTCCTGTGTCACTGGTCAGGCGTCACCCCTAATCCTTGATTGTTTCCACCTGTGCTCCCCTCCCTCATGTGTAAAGTCTTTGTCTTCGCCCGTCCGCATTGCTAGAGTTCGTTCATCTTGTCGAGTACATCCAGCCCTGTTCACAGCCTTGTTCATCGCCTTCATTAAGTATTGTCAAGTTTTATTTTCTGTCTAGGTTCTTCTTGAGAAGAGTGATTTTGATTTCATATGTTTTTTGGTTAGAGATTTTGTTTCAGTTTGAGATTTTCATAGCTTTTCCCTCCACTTCTGGAGTGTTTTCTGTTGTAATTTTTGTATATATAGAGTTGTTAATTTTCATAGCCTGAGCGCTTTCCCCTTCGGAGTGTATTTATGTCTGTTCAATTTTCATAGTTCATATTCTTAAGATTAGTGCAGCCTTTTCCTCCTTCGGGAGCACCTTTCGTTATTTATTTGTGTTGTTTGTCTCTCCTCATCTTGTCCGTTGTACTCAAAGATTTTCATAGCCTGTTCATTTATCATTCTGTCTGAAGATTTGCTATTCCGAAAATAAAGCCTAAGTCATTACTGCTGCCTATCTGCATCTGAGTCCTCTTTTTCTGCCCGAGTCTGACACTGAAATGAGTTTCCATGACTGGATAGCTGCAAGAAAGCCTCATATCACCATGTGCAAATCCAAGCATCAGCTAGAGTCGTAGAGCACACAGCAATTTGACTCTGTAGCAGGGGACACATGTTGGTTGGGAAACCTGTGTAGTGATGAATCATACTTTACTACCAGGCAGTCTGATAAATGAATCTGAGTTTGGCAGATGCCAAGAGAATGCTACTGAACTGAGACTACTATAAAGTAGTAAAGACCCTTAGTTACAATGAAGAAACATTAGACATTTTAGCTGAGTGGGTGCTTCCAACTTCCAGCATGACTGCCCCTGTGCGCAAAGCATGGTCCATAAAGACAAGTTTCATGGGGAGGAACTTTCTTGCCCTGTACAGAGCCCTGTCATCAACCCCAATGAAAACCTGGTGGCTTCTTTTTTGTTTGGTTTTGTAGTAGAAGTAGTTAGAAGTATTAGTAGTGTTTTAATTGTATGTATCTATCAACCTCTGTATATGGGGCACAAGCTGTGCCAGCTGAGTGACAACAAACTTTTGTTTTTGTCTCACATTTTTTGACTCCTGTGTGAGTGGAGCCTTTAGTGACATTCAAGTGCATGATAATTTATTAATTGTTTTTGCTGATACACTAACTTTTGTACCTTAATGGCAAGCATTAGGACTTTTTGTATTATTTTGACGTTTTTGGTTTGAACGTCCTGTATTTCGACTCTTCCCCAGGTTTCATTACGTAAAAATGTAAAATAAGTCTCATATGGAATCTCAACATGGAACTGTGGAACTGCAGTAATGACCCATAGTAATGTGTCCTGTGACGAGGAGTGAAAAGTAGTTCTGAAGGTAACAATTACTTGCTCTACTCCTTGTAAAAAGTGAAGTGACGCTTGTATCTGTATAGATTGGTGTGATAAAAATGATTTGTATGTTTGCAATTCCAAATCTCGTACCTAGAAATATTAAAAATAAATAAATAAATAAATTCTAATTTCCAATTGCTTTGTGGCACAACTAAAATAGCAAATCACTTTAACTAAACAAAAGTAGGACTAGACTAGAAACAAAACTTTAATCACTGAGATAAAAGTCGCAGCGTATTTTCTGTTGACTGACTGATTATAGCTTCAACACAACAACAGAAAATATGAGTTTGTCCTGGTGGCTCGTTCAGAAATCATTCAACGTAAATTAAAGTAAAAACTTGGTTGCCTGTCATCACTTTCATAATTTTTTTCTATCGCTCTTAAAATGAGTGGAATGAATATTGTCATGCCAAAAGAAACATGTACTGTATTTATATGCAAATATTGATGATCGTTACTAGAAAGCAACCAATGTGCCAAATCACTGAAAACCCATTGGAAAAAATGTCAAACAGATGCCTAATGAGAGAGAGATAGATGATGCACAGGGTATAAAAAGTAATGGAGGAAAACAAGCAGGACCAAAGAGGTGAAGGTGAACTTGGTGACAGTTGGATGACTCACAGACACAAGCCTGTGAGAGAAAATTAGGACTGCAGCCAAACAAATTGATTGAGCCACTTTCTCTGCTCTTCAGAACCTTTTTGCATCCAGTTTAATGCAGTCCTCCTCTCACTAAATTAATTTAGCAGCAATATGAATCAATAGTATCCCACTCTTTCTTTGTTTTCCTTGGCAAATGAATCATGAAAACGTACCGACTTCCCCTGCAATTCAAAAGTTCCACTGAGAAACAATCAAAGACACCCTGTGAAATACATTTTTACACTCTGAAAGCCAACTTTGATCAAAATCAAAACAGAGAGTTTTTCACAAATCATTTTCTTAACACTTTCCTCCCTGTCTGCTGATGGAACATAAGAGAGGGAGATGAAAGTGAGCCATTAAGATTAATTAGAGAGAAGAATGGGCCAATAAAGCAAAAGTAAAACACAAGAAATAGAGAGGAGGTGCTGCTAGACATCGGTTATGACAGCTGACTACAGGAGCTACTGTGTGGAGCCTGTATGAGAGGCTGGTGAAGGGCGAAGACGTTCATGGCTATATGAGAAGTTGGTCTGTGTAGATATTTACTTGATTAATCTAACTGTAACTTTACTTCAGTACTTCCCTACAGCTGTCCCACTACGCTCAAACAGACACTCGCATAGATGTAGTGCTGTTGTGTTTTCCAGGGGATAATCAGGGAGGAAAAATGTTAATTGTGATAATGAACAGGCCGGCTGACTTCTGAGGGTTCCCTGCCTCCAAGTCGTTCAAGAATGATTAAGGCTGAAAAGGAAAACAGAAGAAAAGCAACAAGGCAAACTTGACATCTGAGACAAAACTCCTGCTTAGGTGGAAAGAAAAAGGTAATAAGTAGTCCAAAAAACTGACAGAGCTGATGTAGATAATTGAGACTGAAGTGCAAGAACATTGAGATACTAGAGAAGGCAAGTTCTGTGAACCTGTGGTTGTGAATGCTCCCTGTTGAGAAGCTGAGGTCAAATACGCATTGCTGCCTGTGAAAACTTTGAATAATGTCCACAATATCTAAAAACTGTGAAGTAATGTAGGGTTTGTTGAAAAGCTAATGCCAAATTGAATTGGTGGCTTTAATTTATCTGAAGTCTCATCTGAAGAGAATGAAGCTTCCTAATAGTTGGGTGAGAGTGAAACATTAAACATAAGCTTTGAGCCAAACTGCAATGCATGGAACATTGTTCAATCCATCACCTTAAAATGTTGAGAACTGAAATGTTGCACAACTGCAAACCTACCAAGTAGGGCTGTCAGTTTAACGCGTTAATTAGATTAATTATTTACACTGCAAATTAGCGCGTTTTAAAAATTATCGGCAATTATTAGATTCTGAGTGGCAATTCAATCCGCAAGCATTTTAAATTTGGCCCACTGAATGACCCGTAGGCTACTTGGCAGTGGCTCCTCACGGTAGCACTAGCACCGAGGAACATGTCCGGACGTGTTCGTCACTTCTCACCTGCATCGCCAGTCAAGGCAGGGTGACAACAGACATGAGCCGTTTTTAGACAGAGCACCAAGCCGCCAATTATATTAATATCAATTAATAGCCGCCTCGGAGGGTACACTTATTTCTGCCTCGCCTGCTATCCAGAAACGAGGCAGAAATGTGCCGGCCTCTGCTTGAGGTGGGCGGAGGTGTCGATGACCTGCACTGTTGTGTGACCCACAGCTGGGGAGTTTTAAAACCAAGAAACAGCTGATCACAGCAGTCAGTCCATCACTTCATCGGTGGACATAAAGATGAACAACTGGACAGCCGCAGAGATCCAGGAGATGCAGTGTCTCCTCGGTCTCTGTAGCTGTTTGGTTGTGTTAGCTTGTTGTTGTGTCGGCAAGCTAAGGATGGTCGGTACTTTCAAATTAAAAGCCCCCCACTAAGAACCCAGTTCTAAATGGGGTACAATGTAAAGCTCTTATTTTGAAGACAAATTCTATGTCACTGTTCACAGCCTTATACTTCTACTATTCATTTTGAATTGCCATATTTAGTCAGCTTTGGTATTCATTTTGAATAGCTGTATTGAGTCAGCTTTAGTGCACATTTTGAATTGAGAGTCTGCTTATGTGCCTATTTTAGACTCAGCCTTATTTTATTTCTGACTTTTATTTATTTAAGTGTATTTGTCTTGCATTTTTGAATAATGCACCTGGCCTAATTGGTTTGCTGGGATGTGCTTGACCATTTTCTTTTAAATTTCATTTACGAAACGCACTTCACCCAAAAAAAGATGGATTTCAAATCTTCTCTTCTTAGTGTATTCAATTGATTAGTCATGCAATACAATTTTGTAATATCCTAGAACTCGAATTCTTTATTTGGGTACCTTTAGCAGATATGAGATCAAAATACGATTAATTGGTTTAATTAATTACAAATCCTGTAATTAATTAGATTATTTTTTTTAATCGCCTGACAGCCCTACTACCATCTAAATTGACAGGCTGGGCAAGGAGATCATTGATCAGAGAAGCGGCCAAGAGGCCCATGGTAACTCTGACAGAGCTGCAGAGATCCACAGCTCAGGTGGGATAATCTGCCAACAGGACAACTATTGGTAATAAACTCCACAGAGTGGGCCTTTATGGAAGAATGGCAAGAGGAAATGCCACATGCCATGTGGGGGGCACAACAAACATGTAGAGCAAGGTGCTCTGGTCAGATGAGACCAAAATTGAAGTTTTTGGCCCAAATGCAAAATGCTACATGTGGCAGAAAACACTGCACATCACCCTGAACACACCATCCCCACCGTGAAACATGGTGGTGGCAGCATCATGCTGTGGGGATGCTTTTCTTCAGCAGGGACAGGGAAACTGGTCTGAGTTGATGGGAAGATGGATGGAGCCAAATACAGGACAATCTTGGAAGAAAACCTGTTCTGCAAAGACTGGGGTGGAGGTTCACCTTCCAGCAGGACAATGAGCCTTAACATACAGCCAGAGCTACAATGGATTGGTTTAGAACAAAATATTTTCATGTGTTAGAATGACCCAGACTTAAATCAACTTGAGAATTTCTGGCAAGACTTGAACATTGCTGTTCACAGACACTCTCCATCCAGTCCGACTAAGCTTGAGCTATTTTGCAAGTAAGAATGGGCAAATATTTCAGTCTCTATATGTGCATCGCTGGTAGAGACTTACCCCGAAAGACTTGCAGCTGTCAGTGAAAGGTGGTCCTGTTGACTCGGGGGGGGGGGGGGGGGGGGGGGGAATACTTTTGCAGACCACACTTTTCAGTTTTTTATGTATAAAAACATTTAAACCACTTATCATATTCCTTCCACTTCACAATTATGCACCAATTTGTGTTGGTCTATCATATAAAATCCCAATAAAATACATTTACATTTACATACACAAAATGTAGAAAAGTTCAAAGGGGGTGAATACTTTTGCAAGCCACTGTAAGTGTGGTCATGTGGCAGTTGTCAGTGTTCCTGTCAGTTAAAAAGCTGAATTCATATGAGAAAGTCCTAATCTTTGTGAGCGTTTCACAGAGTGAATGATGTTTGATATTATAATGTATGAAGGAGCTACTACCACCAACCCAAAATAGGATAACTTCACACTGGAGGATCGTCTCATCTTCAAATAAACATGGATCCAAATTCAACAAACCCAATCTAAAGGAAAAACACAGACCATGGAAATGAGGGTAAACTGCTGACCCGCATAAACAAAATACTGGACCTTCTGGTTCAAAAAAAACATATGCACTAGGCTAAAATTTACCCATCAAAACATCAGACCACTGCAAAAACCAGGAATTACAAACCTCTGTTCTGTAATTACTGAACAGATGCATGCCTTCACTAAAGACAATAAACTCATGAAAGAGCATAATTGGGCAAAAAACTCAGTCCATGCCTGAAGAACTCATCTTCTCATTTGACTGTTAGTATCGAAACTGAAATTGTTACACTCAGATCCACGAACCTGTCTCGCGGTGTGAGAATGCAGAATCGCAACACAACTTCCAGTCCAGATCCAGCCCTATGAGCTATACATAGCCCCTTTCACACAGAGATGCTGCATTAACACCACAGCGGTGGTTCGCCAATTCTCCGCCATTGGTTGTTCACACATAGTGAAGCACCGCTGGAGTAAAGACGAACCACTGTGTAATTCACACAGAAAGCTGCCGCTGCGGTTCCTAAAGAGATGTGATGGTACATATCATGATGATGACGTGTGTGTGTTTTCAAGATGTTTCCCCGGTGTCCTCCTGGCAATCTAAACCCGCAGGTAAGTTATAATCATTTTTATCGCAAAAACATTTGGCAGGCTCTGTAATTATATCCTTACCTTTCCTTCTCTATCTCATTCACTATGATGAACTGTTACACATAGGACCCAAAGCAGATAAAAGACTATTTACCACCTTATGCCATTATTATTGTTTAGAAAGCACTGCCCAATGTGAATGTTATCCATACTGACTAGTTTGCTGTTATTAGAAGCACTGCCTTATCCACTGTTTCTTTTGTCTCATTTCATTCCTCTGTTCTTTTTTCATGCTGTGTAGCATTTTTGTAAAGAACTATATACATTAAAGTGTTACTGTTTTTCTAATTATTATTATACCATAATTAGATACACATGGGCAAAAAATGTAATGGATGTTCACTCACAAATCAGTGAGACTGGTGAGAGCGACTGGGAGGGAATCTATCTAAGGCTCTGTCCAAGATGTCCACTGGGCAGTCTGTTTCTGTCATCCTCCAGTAACTGTTGTTTTTCTCATCATGACTTAAAACTTCTCCAGCCATATCAACTGCACACTTCTTAATGAATGCATCAGGAATGTTTTCTAGCTTTTGCTGGGGTCCATGAACATCCACTGATGTAGCTTTGGCGCTCCAATGTTGATTTATTCGTAGTAGAAACGGACTTCTTGTATGATATTAGCATGTTATTTTGTGTAATGCTGAGGTGATTTTGTCAGGAAGTCGACAAATCTGGTGGCATGCATAGAGTTAACATGCTGCTTTGGCTCTCCGGCTTTGCTGACAGCCTCAGTCTGCGTTCACGTTAAGCACGTCGGTTTAGCATTGGCAAAACTGATTCGTACAGTCAGATCCGCACTGGCTATTCTCCAGGTCAACCCTGCGCTTCTTTGTGAAGGTCATGCTGTTCTTGGTTTATTGATTATCTGAGACCTACTGGGGTTTATTCAATCTGATGACAGGCAGCTGGCTTGCTGATGTATGGAACTGTCTGTTCAAGGGATAGTCGGGGAGATGTGGAGCATGCTGAAAGTACTTGTATACATGCAACAGGGCATATGTCAAGAGTAATGTGTGGGAGGAGGTCAAAATAAAGCAGAGCCACACTAGTGATAGTGAATAGTGAATAGCGTCACTAGGCTGGCATGGGCCAACTTAAGGGTTAAATTAATAGATAGGACAGCCTTCTGTTCCAGACTTTCTCGGGCTCTCCATTTCCTCAGTATGGTGTAGGGATGACGTATGTTTGTTTGCCTGGTCCCCTTGTCAGAAAGCTTATGGGATTTTTCAATATGATGTTGGATGATTGCATAAAATAAACTCTTTGGCAAACACAAGTTTTTGGTACTCAGGCTTTGTTCTGCAAGCTAAACTTCAGAGATAAAAATCAATAATATGATGTTTGATGCATAAAGGAAATCGCCAGAATGAAAAAGCTAACGTTATATACAAATCACATCATGGGTGCATGACTTCCACATCAACACCATTGAACTTCCTCCTATATTATACTACACACACTTTACTATAAAGTGATCAATCCATCAGATATAAATGTAAGGTTTGAATAGTTTTAAAACAGAAAAGATGAGTAAAGATGTTTAATGTTCCCCGTAACCTCTGTCATCTCATTGTTAGCTACTTGTAAGCAACCGTCTTTTTAATCACACGTGAATACTTTTTAATTTAAACGTGTGGGAATTAACTGATATATTTTACAACATAAAACAAAATATGAAAATCTATCAAGCTTGTGTAGACCACAGACATTATTATCTGTAGTTAACACATCTATCCCAAAAAACAACTGAAAACCTACTTGACTTGAGACAAATTGCAAAACCATTTTGTCGGTGGTGTAAATTACATGTCAAAATCCACAAGTCCACATCCATCAAGTGTTTCAAAGGGTCTGTGCAGTTTTGTTTAATATCATTTATTTCCTTCTGATTCAATGTATTTATCACACAATTCCACTGATATGATGTTAATACTGCCACTTCATTTTGATGTTTATAATGCTGTATTGCAGCCCCGGATCATAATGGGTGCAATTATGTGTTGTCTACACAGCAGCAGATGTACAATGCTCTGCTCAGATTGTATGTGGGTGTAAAACAGGAGAGTGTGGCTGACAAATGTGATTTGATTACAGAGGGCAGATGTGAAGGAGCAGTGCACAACAATCAAGAGTGCTAATGCTTTTTCTGACGCACATGTTGAGCAGCTTACATTGTGTGCCTTCTGGCAACAATGCTCACCTGGAATATCCATTAAAGGATGGTAACTGGAAATGAAAAAAGACTTCTAATAGTTAACTCAACGACATGTACCACAAATAGGAAGCCATTAAAAATGCTCTGATGTTTTGCTCGGTGTACAAAACATTAGCAGCGTTGGTCCGCATCAACTACTGAGCCCTGACCATCTACTTCTGCTAGGAGTTGGTGGAGACTAAAATCAGATCTTAAAGAAGAATGGATATTTTATGTGCATTCATTGGTTGGACATACATATAACCATATTAATTACTGTCTTGGTGTGTCTCCTGGATGAAAAACTGTTTCTGGTTCTGGTAAACCAAGTTTTTTGTAAATTAATGCTGAATGATACTGAGATTCTATTACAGGCAAAGGTTCTTGAAGATCGTTCCAGGAACATGTTGGCAGTAGTGACAGTGCAGATGACAGTATTGTTGCCCTCCTGAGAAAGTGGGCCAACTTTTCTAATTAGATTAAAGGCAATTTGAGGCAATTCTGTATTGTGTGTCTGACTACTTTGTTGGCAGCACAGTGCAGCAGTGCAGCATGTTTGTACCACTGAGACAAAGTAAACACAACAACTTTAATCACACTCCCCCACAAGCCCAACCTGCCATTGTTGGAAAAAAAAAATGGAAAATTAAGTCTGAAAGTATTTTTTTGGACCACTACTGTCATTTTCACGTCTTGTAATGAATGATATTGTTTACAAGAACCTTGTACTGTATGTCATTCAGTCTCTAATCACATATTTTGTCATTGTGTCACAGGGTTCTGGACATGATGCCATCGCACAATAATAAAATTTCATATATGTCAGTCATTTGGCCAGAAGGACATGCTGTGCCTTCTTCAGAAATGTTTTACTTCTTTGCTGACGTCACGGCCTTCTTCCTTGACGTTCTTACACAAGATTGCTGTGATTATGTGATGTCTGTTATTTCTTTCTTTGCCATCGCTCTCTTTCTCTCCATTTTCCTTCCAGTGTACACATTCAGTTACTGGAATGGCTGTGGTGAGGCAATGAACCAGCTGTGCTACTCACCTTTCAATCAAATGGGAACACAGAGGGAAGAGCACAAAGCGAATTTACTCCCAAATGGCTTAGAACATAATTAGATTAACTACCACTGACATGTTCACTCAAACCATTGTCTCACTCAAATAATAGCTTTTTCTCAGAATTCTTCCCTTAAAATACATCCCTGTGTTCTCACTGACTTAAGCCCAGTTGGGCTGACATATGAAAATGGTGTCTCTCCTTCATCTGAAAATATGAGGGTCGTGTTAAAAGACTGAAGTCTAAAGTGGATACAACAACATTTTTTAGAACCATGCCTCCATGGCCTTTTCTTGGGAAACACTGCAAACTGAGTAGCCTCTTGCCCTCACCGGGTTTTCTATATTCTTGGACCTAGTGTCATTTACAATCTCACTAATAGTCACCAAGAAGGCAATCAATAAGCAGGTGAGGTATGGCAAGAACACCACATGGTGCATCTTAATGCTCATATTTCATCTTGTTAAACACCAAATGTGTGGCTTGATTCCATCTTCCCTATTTGATCAAGCCACGGTCCTTGTTCCTCACCGTGACCTACAGGAGAGATACAGGAGACATGCCTAAAACACAAGTCTATATTACGGTGATCTGTCAGTGATTAGACATGGCTGCTGCTTTACCTGCTGTGACACCAAATCACCACAACAAATACAGCTGTAAAATGTAAAATTTTGTTGATTTAATTCCACCTCTAGACAAAAATCGTTTCTTCAGTTTAATGTTAGAGTTTCACAGTGTAGAGTGATGTATGTGCGACAATAGAAAGCTGTTATCACATTCATTGCTGAAAGTATGCATTTTCTCTGTGCTTTGAATCACATTTTACTCACTAGAGAGTGCTTGTATGACCTGGTCTTCTCAGTATTTAAAATGGCTAAATTTACAGTTAAGAAAGAGGAAGAAAAGAAAGACTCTTATGAATCTTATTCATTTGGGATTTTTTGTTACATCTTTTCTTTCTTTCTTATTTTACTGAACTCGTACTGAGCTGTGACAAACATACCAAGACAACAAGTAAGACTTTGGCCATTTTTAAATCTCACTGCTCCAGTGCTCCACTGCTCTAACTATTGTAATTTATAATAATTCCAACATATTAGAATTATTACCCTTAACTATCTATTAATTAAATTAGTGTTTGCCTGTTGTTTACAATTAGTGTCTCCGGCACATGGCCCCTTCAGTTGCCATGACCTGGGCTCTCTTATCCACACAAACATCTTTCTCACTTTCAGCAGGGGATAATCCAAATATTTGCATCATGGTGACATTGTTTAGACAAAGGTCTCTGCACAGGCTCCATGCCACGGGTCATGTGGGTTTTTTTTACAATTGCACACATAAAAACACTGACGTAAACACATCTGACTCTTTTCTTGTGTCCTCTTTACTGTTCACAGAGCTCAAACATGCTCTAATGAAGGCCTGCAATCTGTAATTCTTTCAACATGAGTAATCAAAAATAATGAACATCTATAGTCTTCCCCTTACCCTCACATAAATAACTCTCACACTATATTCTGTAAAAGCTGTAACTTTATTCTTGAAAACACTTTTGTGTACTCCTGTCTCATGATTTCCATTGCATTTAATTAGGAGTCTAATGGTACACATCCTGAACTGAATCGGTACGGACATGACAGTTTGGTGCACAAGCTATAAAGGCCCTGATCCACACTCCAATAAAGTAACTGATCCTAACGCACCTAAAAGCTGTTTTCCAATTGCCATGACACAACAACAGAAGAAGATAAAGAAGAAGAGATTAATTAAGACAATGAAGACACTGATACTGCTATGCCCATTGGCTAATTATCAGCTGAGCTAGAGGAACCACCTTTCAAATCATCGGTGGGACACTTGAGGGGTGAGGGGTGGCTCAGAGGAGGATGGTGCATTTGCACTGATCGACACTTGAATGTGACTGGAAATAAGTCAAACGTGCTAATACATACAAGACAGCACCACCCAGATGTGTCAGTCACAAAGAGAAGAAAATGAAAGACAGCCGAACAGTGTATCCCTGCTGTTTCAGAGCACCCTATGGATGTGAAAGGAAAGAACTGTATATAGACTGTATGTTCCCTGTTAACCACTTATTACCCAATTGAGCAAGGTGGAGGAGTATTTAGTTTTTATGTTCCACCTGTGGAATAGCATCCTGAATACCTGAGGTCTGCTCTGACTGTCTTTTAAATCAGGGCTTAACTGTTACGGCCATAGCTGGGGCCTCTGAAGTTTCCTAGTGTGTTCTTGTGTTTTGTGTTTCCCATCCTTGTGTTTCCAGTGCCCCCTGTATGTCTCTCTGCAGTTGTGTTTGTCTGTGTCCTGGCATGGGTGTGGCTCTCCCTCCTGGCCCAGCTGAGCTTCCTGCAACTAGTTCTTTGCTGCGCCCAGTCTGCACACCTCCCTCTCATCAGCTCATCAACCTGCAACACTTCTACCCTGGCTTTCCAACCACTCACCGCCAGATTTTTGCTTCACTACAGTGGTAGATACTCTCCGGCTCCCTCAGTGTTTAACCTCCTTGTGTGTTTCTTGTGCTAAATTGTTGTTTCCTCGTCACCCTCCCATCAACCTGCCTGCCAACCTGCCATTCCCTGCCTACCGCGCTGCAACACCGACTCCAGCCTCATCTGCCTGCCTTCGGTCCTAACCTTACAATAAACACATTAACTGCTCCAAACCTGCTGTGTCCTGCACTTGGGTCTCCATTCAAGCTCCCCCCAACATTAACACATTACTTTACAATAAGTTAGAAACAACCTCTTCAAATTCAAATTTACTATATATATAAAAAACTTTCATAAAAATGTCTAATGCTTTATCTAAAAGGAACAGACTGTAACTGTATTTCTATCAGTTGAAAATAAAAGAAATGAAACTCAGCCTTACTCACTGGGATTTTTTTGTTATCTTTTCTTTATTTCTTATTTTACTGAACTCGTACTGAACTGTGACTAACGTACCAAGATGCGTACACAACTGTGACTTCTGTGTACTGTTACACCCCTACAACTCAAACTAAATCTAACTTTTACCTTTTTTAAATCTCACTGCTCCAGCATTGAGCATGTGTGCAGTTTTCTTTAGAAACAGACCTGAAACGACCTGCAAGCAGTCAAATGGACATTATTATTTCAGAGGGCTTTCTCTTTCTTTCTGTCTTTCTCTCTCTTTTTCAATGAGCGTAAAGGAAAATCGCATCATCATATTTATTGATAATTATTACAGACAAACTCCATGTAAACACCCGCGCTGCAGCAGCAGCAACATACTGCCTATGTGAACACAAACATACGAGTGAGCAGGAGCAGCTCAGCAACCAGCAGAAGATTCAAGCATTTGATCAGAGTACGAGAGCTAGGCTACAATGTGCCAAGCAGGTCGCATTTAACGTGTTTTCCCAGATGAACAAGAATGTGCAAAAGATTGTTTGAATGAATTAATTTTGGTGAATTAATGTCATCAAATTTAATAGTGCAAATTATTGTAAAATCTTAGTTTAGAAAGACAATTTGAAGTGTTTTCAGAAGCAGTTATTAGGGCTGAACAATATATACCATATATATCATCATCCTGATATGAGACTATACATCATCTTAGATTTGGAATATACTGTAACTATAAGGTGACATAAGTGCTGTTTTTCCTGGTTCTAAAGGCTGTATGACTGTAAAGCAAGTGATTTTCTCATAGTGTTAATATTTGTGAAAGTACCAATAGCCATCCTGACAGCATTGTTGCAATATTATTAACTCAGTCCATACAATAATGAGGTGCTTTTGAGAGGTCTTTTGAATGGCAATTTCAGCTTCAAAGCCCTGCCAGTTCTCTCCTCAAGAAAACAGTTATTTACATTGACTGACTGTTAATCTTTACTGAGTTACTACCGGAGTTTGTCGTGTCTCAAATACCACTTGCTGGCCATGCACACAGCTAATGCAGAGAGCCTTCCTCCCCCTTGACCAGACCACGCTATCTAGTTTGCAATGGAGGTGCCTGGACAACTCTACATGTGACAAACTTTCAACGGTGCTAGGTAAATGGGTGGCTATAGCTTGCAGGCTGATTAACATTGTTTAGTTAACCTTTACAAGATACTACATTATGTTAGTATTAATGTGGAATGTTTGAATACCAATTTGTTGTTGCCTGTTGGGGTTGAGTTTGCCATAGATAGATGGATGGCCTTAAATTTGCAAGTCTAATTGAATTGAGGATTTCAGTGGAGATCCGTGATACCCCAAGTAGAAGAGCAACAGAGCAGCTTCTCATTTTTCCTTGATTGGTACTGATTAAAATTCACAACATTACGTCATACATATGGACCATCAAATGCGCTCCCAAGCTGCCGCAGAACACTGCAGATAATTGCTGCTTCACCAGATTCTAAAGCCTGAACACAGCCTCACTGTATCAAGCTTGCAATATGTTATTTAAAGGACACCTCTTTGTTGATTATATCTGGTTGAATGGCCATGACTCACAGTCATTTAAGAAAAACAGCTGAAAAAAAGTCATCAAATAGCATAACACATGCAAGAACTTCAAGACAGGCCATTACTTAAACAAATGTACTGAATTTTGTCTGTGAGGCCAAAGCTCCATTAGTCACTCTAAGCTCAGCTACTGCTGCTGTGAGGATGTTAACATAACAGAGGTCTGTTCTGCCTGTGATCCAAAGAGGTCTGGACTGGCTTCTTTTGAAGAGGAACAACAAACAAAAAATGGCAAGATACACTGTTGCCAGGAAAGATATTTTCAAAGAGGTCACTTTGTAGATTTCTATGTAAAAAAACAGTGAGTTTTATCAAGAGCTAAAGTTGTTGTTTTAAGTACTTAGGATGTTTATTTACTGACTAGGCAAATTTATTAGGGTATCAAGAAGCATCATCCTTTGGACTAATGAGCAGTCAGGGGTTCATATCTATACAAATATTCCTGGCAGCTACAAGCTTCCCTGTTCTAATTTGGGGCTATCACAACGCATTTCCCTGCCTCTTCTGCCTACTTAATAAAAAAGTGTCCTACCATCAGTACAAAACTGTTAAAGTGTGGACATATGAAGCTACAACTCTACAGGGCTGATGCTTCCACTTAGGATACCAACATCAGTCTTGAGGATTAAATGTCTTCATTGACATCATATATCAGCAAAATATTATCAAAAAATGTTGATATGGTAATCACAAAGAGAGAGAGAGATCACTCCCCAAACAAGAGGCCTGAGGAGCCAAAGAAGCTGCCTTTTGGTAAGGTGACAAGGACGCACTTAACACTGCCAAAGCCAGACTGAAAGGTGATATCAAGTAGGCAATAAGAAGACATCCGCAGAGACTGGAAAGGGACCTCAACAGCAACAACACTCCAGAGGACTGGCAGCTGTCAGTCACCTCAGGGGATGTCACGTCCAGGGGCTGCAAGTTACTCCCCCTCTCTCTCATCCTGTTTCCTGTCATATCTTAATCTGTCCTGTCAATAACGCCATATGAAGGCCAAAATATTTCTTTTTTAAAAAAGAACACTGTGTTTTTCTCTTGAGAAATGTTTAAATATTATTTAATAAGTCAGTAAGGAGTATACTTCCGGAATGCGGGTCCTCTGGTCCACCCACAGGACTGACTGAAACATTTACTGTACTGATTAAACTATAAATATATCTATACATCTACCAAGTGCCCATTTCTCTGTCACATGGTAGTGGGTGATGTTTGAAATGTATATATCTAAATTCTGCGGAACAATATTGATTAATGCCCTTGTTACACTAGCTGTCGGAAATCCACAGAAGAATAAAAAAAAAAAAAGAAATCTATGGGGTGCTGTAAAATCTCTGTGTTTATTGCGAGAGCACCATCACACAGCTTCATAAAAGCACACAAATAAAAAAAAACATTTAAATGTAATACTTAGCTTAAAATTTTGCATTTTCACTGGAAATAAAAAGAAGCGCAGCCTTCTTTTTTGTTTTCGCAGGCAGAAAGTCGATGGTCACTTGACGTGAATGCAGGCAATAAAAAAACAATTAAGCAAAACAATTAAGAGACATTCTGCCCTGTGGACCGACGTAGCAATTATACATTCTCACGGCAAAAAAGAGGGATTGGTTTTGGCACAAAAGAGGAAGAATGTGCCTCTCTCCCAGTTCAATTTGAGAAATAGTTTTGAGATTTGTTTTGACAATCACAGGTTTTAAAATGACTGTTAGGTTGATGGAAAATCCCTTCCGACATGTTCTCAAGAATTTGCAATCACAACAAGAGGAATACAGTTCAACCTCCCTGAGATAGAGTTAAAGGTTAATAATGGCCATGGCCACATGTTAATGGTATAGAACGTGGCTTGTACAACAACTGAATTAGTTAAGAGAATTCCATTTATAAATGTGTTAATCACATGCAAAACCCTGAACCTTGGGGTTACAAGAATGTAGTTTAATGAAGAGCTTGTCCAGATGTCATGTCATGTCATGTCATTGTCCGTAACCGCTTATCCCTTTCCATGGGGTGTTGCTGCTGGAGCCAATCCCAGCCTTGTCTCAGGGCGAGGGCAGGGTACTCCCTGGACAAGTCGCCAGCTCATCGCAGGGCCCTCACTGATGAGCAATGTGGGGTTCAGTATCTTGCTCAAGGGCACTTCGACATGTAGCTGATCATTTTCATTATTATGGGTCAACCATCTGGGTACACAATTGCCACTTCTAAATGCAAATCTAGTAACCCCGAGAAGCTTACAGGTCAACTCCCTTCATCTACGGGGACAATGCATCTAATAGTGAACCAAGAAGGAATCTCAAGGCAAAATAAGCACAATCTTGGTTGTGTAAAGTTTTGAATGGTTCTGCTGGGCCAAGCAGAATTATTTTGAAATCCAATTCAATTCAACTTCAACACATTTTCTTGTTGGTATAAAGTGCACATATCTTGTGTGTTAATGTTTGTTATGCAGCACAGTGGAGTCAGTATGCGCCATGGTGGACAGTCAGAATGTAGACCGATTTCAAGAGCCACACTTTTAATCACACCTTGTAAGAGCAAGTAAAAGAGTCAGCGACTGTTGATTTCATCAGCTATAGTGACATTAGAAGCTGACAAATTTCTTCTGTTGTATTAATGATATCACTTTCTTTCAGTGACATTGCTTTACAATCTTTGGATAGGGATAGTAGATGGTAAGCCCTAATCATGGCTGTGTCCAAAATACATACAAAGACGACATTGGAGGTACTAGTACTGAAAGTAACTCCAACAGCATCAGAGATCCATCCATCCATCATCTGTACACATTATATGTACACCGCTTAATCCTCTGCAGGGTCGCGGGGGGGCTGGAGCCTATCCCAGCTGACTTAGGGCGAAGGCAGGGGACACCCTGGACAGGTCGCCAGTCTATCGCAGGGCTACACATAGAGACGAACAACCACACTCTCAATCACACCTACGGACAATTTAGGATGATCAATTAACCTCAGTATGTTTTTGGACTGTGGGAGGAAGCCGGAGTACCCGGTGAAAACCCACGCTTGCACAGGGAGAACATACAAACTCCACACAGAAAGATCCCAGGCGTCCCAACCGGGACGCGAACCGGCAATCTTCTAGCTGTGTGGGGCCACTGTGCAGCCCAGCATCAGAGATGTTGGCTTTATTTTATTTTTCAGAGATTAGTTGAACCATGCAAAGAAAATGATCCAGTATGCAGTTTGTAAAATAGATGTTTCCATCACACAGATGTTAAGTGATCATACAGGGGACGGGAACATAAATTTGCAACGATGGAAGCAATATTCCAACCTATCAAAAAAAAGGATTCTCCTCTGGAGGAATAGGTTATTTTACTCATGCTGCTGCACAAACCACACGACCCTGTACAACTCAAGCAGAAAGACCTGCCCAGCAGGAGACCACTCAATGCAATGACAGCAAACACGCTCATGGGTATACAGACCAGGGTGAGTGGTCACAGCTAAACACACAGCATGTAAGATGGTAATGTACTAGAAATATCTGAGCTGGCTGTTGACTGCAGTGAGTTAACTTTGCGTTAACTTTAAAAGGCAAGGTGTACTTGGACAGGAGAAAAATGAAGCAGCAGAGGTGCGAGAGAGGCATTTGTTTGACCATATCAGAGGTGACTGTAAAAGGACAATCCAAGATGGTTTTGGTCAGTTTTATTTCATTAATGTCGCGTTTTAAATAAAACATTTAAGTTAAAAAAGAGAGAAAAACATTCAGAGGTTTTATGATTGTATTTTTTACTTTTTATTAGGAAAAACACGTGTGAAAATAACACCTTTCTTGACCTTGTGTGAGTTTATTTTATTTACTTGTTTGACTAAATGGGGAACTTGTTGCTTTTACAGCTCCAACCTGAAACTACAGGGTGTATCAGATATTTGCCTCTTGAGGTGTAAGGTGGTATCACAGGTAGACATTTCATCAACCTTCCAGTCTCAGAAGAGCCATCAGCCACTACCACCACCAGTGTCTAGACTCCATGGCAGATTTTTTTTGTATTGCTGCACAGGGCAATCACCCATCAATCACAAATCTCCCTATAGAGTCTAAGCACCACTGACTTTCTGATGAGACTCAATTATCAACATCTTCTTTACTTCATCACTGGTGTTCTGATTGAACTGACCAGATGACCAGAGAAGAAGATGAAGAAAAAGAAGAAGTGGGTCATGCTGTCCTCATCTTCCTTCTTTGTAACTTCTTCATGGTTCAACTGGTGGTTGGGAAAGTTCACGACCTCTTCTACTCTTATAGCCATGTATAATGTAGCCCACACTGTAAAAAATGTCAGTAGATTTTGCAATAAAAATCTGTGACAGAAGTCACCATTTAAGATTAAAGATGGTATGTTGGTTGTATTGCATGAGTTTTCTTTTTTCACGTTAGGATGGTGAGCTTGGCTCAGTTAAAAGCAACCAAGTTCCCCTCAGCTTTTTCCTGGGGTTGGTGGTTCTTCTTATGGCTGTTTCTTATTCAGTCGGGGAGTAATTCCACACAAACTGGTTTTCTATGATACACAATCCCAATATGTAGTGTGTGTACACAGAATGGCAAAACACAATATTCCCATCTTAAACAGTCTGTGTAAAAAGGACTTATGTTAACAAGCCCCATGGCACTCACTAGAATCAGTGCTTGTTCTTTTGTGCATTGATCAGTTGAGTATGAAACTATCATTCGACGATGCAGACCAGTGAACCAACAGCTTTGCATATGGATATAATGTAAAATACAGTGAATTGAAAATGGTGTTTGTAAAAAGCAATTTTTGTTTACAATAGACATGATGATATAGCCTGTTGTCTGCATTCTTTCAACTTGACACAAAACTGTCTTTGAATATTAGGAAAAGTGGTTATACCTCACAACAGGCCTTAATGTAGTAGCCAAAAATTGGTGTTCGAGAGTGTTCTTTCATTCATCAAGAAATCAAAAAATATCAGATAAATTGTAATTGATATTTTAGTATGTAACCTCGTTTTAATTTATTCCCATTTGCCCTTTGAAAGTTACAGTATTAAGCTGTTAATACAAACTCAACATTTCCTGTGTTCATTTGAAATTAAAAGCCCTCCAGTATTTCATTGGACACCAACCCTTCATTTATTAACAAGGTTAAACATTTATAGGAACTTGTTGTGGGCAACTCATTTACTTCTGAGGTTCCAAAATAGCACTTTAGATGTAGCTACTGCTATCTTGTGGTGCATGTTCGTTTCTGAGACATAACACTAGAGATGGCGGTTATATCAGCATAATCTACGGCTAATCTGCAGGTTGGGCGGATTGAGCAATAAAAATGAACATACTAATTAATAACGATGAATGGATGGAATTATATGATGAGGAACATATAATTGCAAAATTTAATACATTGTGCTGTGTTAGCATGCAAATTAGACAGGGACTAGGAGTTTATTGGAGACCCAGATTTTATTTGACTACCTGTTTATTTGACTACTCATGAGGTTATATTGTGAGGATGACCATTGGTGTTTTGTTAAATAATCATCACTCTGATAGTGGGTGTAAGTGGTTAAAGGCAAATAATTGAACAGTGCATATGCTTCTGACCAAACTTTGCTTTGCATAGTCATTTATTACAGGAACCGCAGCTAATTCATTTTTCTTTTCTTCAAGGTTGACTGAAGACAGCAATGACTTGGTAAGAGGAAGTTTTTTGCAATCCAACAAATACAGCCTTTGAAGGTTTTAAACAGTTAAAATGGTTTTGAGATATGTTATTTAAAATTCAAAATTTTTCCTCACAGCCCTGCAGCTGAATTACAGCAGGGCGAACTGAACTCCTGACCCAGGCAATGTTAGCACCATGTGCTCTGACCTCTTCGTCTTTCCCTTTCACTTCAGTTTTCTCACACAAGTACAAGCACAAGCACAAGCACAAGCAGAAGCACAAGCACACACACACACAAACACACACATACACAAACACACACATACATCCTCTTCCCACCCAGTGTCACTCTCTGTTTTCGAAATGGGTAGAGTGTTCGGAGACCCTCTATATCAGCAGGGCGCCTGCTGGAGGAGCCCATACTGCATCGTTCATAAGCACATACACTATGCGGTGTACTCACACAGACACACACACACACACACACACACACACACACACACACACACACACACACTTGAAAAATGTTAAGGGAGCAATTTGATTTTCTTCTCTCATCGCGTACTTTATATAATGTCCCCAGACTCGCAGGACCCAATGTATTTATTTTTCTGCTCTCTACATCAAGTGGAAAAAAGTGGGTCTTATGGTATTTCTATAGGCTATGACCTCTTGTGTGGGAAAATGTTTCTTCACTGAAACAAAAAAATTGCATGAGCCTGGCTCACAAATGCCAATACTCTAAATGACAGCAGTGGAAGATGAGAATTATCAGTCTTGGCACTGCTTGAGATGATTATTGTCATGTGGGAGTGATGAATAGAGGAGGCGGAAAACATCAAAAAGAGATGAGACACAGAGAAGAACACACTCAAGATGAGACAACAGATGGGAAAAACAGTGTGGTGGAGGAAAGCAGATGACAAATGATGGTTATAAAAATGATTAGACAAAAGCTAAAGAAAGACAAATACCAGCTGATGACACATTTCCTTTTGCTTTTGTCTCGAGCCAAGTGTCTGCAGAGCTACGTGAATCACATCACCTACCTCTTTCCCAATTCTCTCACTACCCGGATCATAACATAGGCTTCTGAGTCAATGCCAAGTATGTGCATTGTAAACAGAGCAGGGGAGATTGGCCTAATCATTTATACAACCTACGACCCGCAGAGCAACACCATTTATCTTGAGAAGCAAAGGGGACACACTTGAGGAATGGCCATTTTGTTTCTGAGGAGCCTGCTGTGCTCAGAGAATGGACAAAAAGTGTGTGTGCGTGTGTGTGTCTCTCTCTTTGTTTCTCATGCACCCACACACTCGCTGCTGACTCACAAGCTGTTTACATTAAGCTACATGCCCCATTAACATGTAAAATGGGGCTGCAAATAATGATTATTTTCTTAATGGATTATTCTCGTCATTAATCAAGATAGTAAGTAAGAGAATAACAGTGAAACATCAGGAAATTGTAAAAAATGTCCATCACAATTTCCTAAAATCCAAGTTTGTGTGTCTTATCATTATATTCAGTTCATATCCAATTCCCTAACTGCCACCTCACCTCAACCCCCTTAAACATATGGAGGTAAAAATGCTATGCAGTTAAATGGCTCTTTTTTTTTAACCTATTTTTCATACTGTGGTTGTTTCTTTCATATACTTATGTAACATGTTTTTTGAACACATCCTCATACCTAAACAGTTTGAATAGGTCGACTGCCAGGGACCCCCAAAGCAACATATATCAGTTTTCGCAAAAACATCGGGACCATTGCAGTGCACCTGCAGTCACCTGAAGCTAGTGTTGGTAAAGCTGGTGAGTTGCATTTTGTGTAACAACTCGAAAACTCTGACAAATAAAAAGAAACAACAGTATCTGTGGCTGTTGCAGGATTGCAACAGCAAATGCCAAAGCAGAGGTTCAGCGCTACCTCACCGAGCCCAATATCCCACACTCTGAAGATCCAATACATTTTTGGGCACAAAACAAACATGTGTACTTCAATTTATATGTATTGGCCCATGGCACTCTATGTACACCTGCTTCCTCTGTGCCATGCGAGAGAGAGTTTTTTCTATGGCCAGCGAAGTGGACTGCAAGAAGAGGAACCGGCTCAGCCCGGGCACAGTGGAACAAATTCTGTTCCTGAATAAATATCAATTGTAATGTAAAAAATCGAACACAGTCACCAATCACAATAATGCCCCCTTTCTGACCTGTCCACAAGCACCACCCCTCCTTGTCAACACTCCAAAGTACCTGTCCAAAAGCACCACCCCTCCCTGTTAACACTTCAAAGTACCTGTCCACAATCACTCTCCCAGAATAGGCTTTGTCCTACATGAACTGTCAAAGCACTTCCCACTACATTTAAGTCACTATCATTTCTATAATTTCTGCACTGGCAGTGGCAGATTGTTGAAATATACGGCGCTGCCTATTTCACATAATCTGTGAGAAGATATTCACAATTATCATAAAATTGTGTGCAAATGTTCATACCATCCCTTAATTCATCTCAGATTCATCTACCTCCCCAACGAACAAACACAAGTAATGTTCACATGCAGAACACCAACTTTATTATTATTTTTAGGATTTTGTGAAGAAGTAAATTATTTTCTTGTTTCAATTAATGCAGTGTCCAACGTACGCTAATTTATTCAGTAATTTATTTAATTCATACCGAACACCCAAAGATAGAATATGGTAGCTAATCAACATGGGTGTGAATTCATGACACAGTGCCTCCTTTGGCCTGAAACTTCGAGCATTGAATCATTTTTTGATACAGTTGGATTGAAGGCTTCACTGGTTCATGAGGCTTCATTTCGCCATCACTACTGATTAATGGACAGCCGCTCTACCTCCTCAGCCACAGCCTAACCGTAATTAAAGTAATGTTTAACTTTTTCTGGTGTAAGTCATTGACAATGATAGGGGAAGCAACTTATTGTAGGATCCAAGCTGAATTTTTGTGAAATAAAAGTCAGTTCAACAGCATCAACAAGCTCTGTGTTTAATTTCCTAACATAAATCATTCTAATTTAACTTAGTTTCACTCCCCAAGAGTGGCCCACCCCCCACTATAACAACCACTAGCTTAAATGTGTAGCATGTAAGACTGATGCATTAAAATGTATGAAAATGATGATACATTTTTTATGTATTTTGCTGAGTTGTGCACTTATTATTGCAAACGTTTCTAACAATGTTCCAACCAGAGAAATTTGTAATTTACCCAAAGTGTGTTTCATTTTATTTAGTTCCTCTGTGTGTTTACACAGAGGAACTAAATGAAATGAAACACACTCACATGTTACCTGTCTGTAAAACATTAGCTCATCTGTGAACCTGAGACACATGGCTAAGGCTTCACTGTAAATAATGTTTTTTTAAGCAATAAAGACACCAACTGGAGTGACTGTGGCTCAGGTGGTAGAGCGGGTTGGCCAGTGTTTGGAGGGTTGGTGGTTTGATCCCTGCCCTTGCCACTTTTGTCATGGTTGTTGTGTCCTTGGGCAAGACACTTTACCCACCTTGCCTTGTGTGAATGTGTCTGACTGCTGTATGTTTGAGGTGGTGGTTGAAGTGGCTGTAGGCGCTGAATGGCAGCCACCCTTCTGTCAGTCTGCCCCAGTTTACCACCACCAGCATGACTGTGTGTGAATGAATGGAACCTGGAACCTCGTCAGTGCTCTTTGAATGTCTTAAAAAGCGCCATACAAATCAAACAAAGGAATTTTAGTTAAAAAACTTGAACTTAAATTACCAAAAGATTCATCTCCCGGTCTGAAAACCTCCTCCTGGTGCTCCAAAGCTCCTGTGCTTGTGGTATAAACACCAACACTCCCTCAGTACCCGGAGCTTCAAGACTTGAGTCAGCTGATAGGAATGCTAGCCGTTACTCTGGTACTATTTTGCCCTCTATTTTTTTGGAGTATGAATTTCGTGAAAGTAACCAATTCTTACATATTGCATATTTAATGCTAATACGTGAGAGACTCAAACATTCATAACAACAACTTTCATATCAACATTTATATAGCCAGATCAATGGTCCAAGAACCAAAAATATCCAGCTATTATGTGAGAAACAAAAATCAGCAATTCTTGAAAAGCTCGAACCATCAAATATTTTGGCTTGAAAAACATCTTCAATGATGGACCAAGAGTCAAAACAGTTATAGTAAATATTGAGTCATTTGCAATCGACAAATGGATTAATGGACCAATTATTATAGCTCTAAAGCATATGCACAAAACGTAACACTATGCGAGAGAGCTTTCTTCAGCTTCAGCACATTTCACACCTGTAGCACCCTGCCTGCTGCTACACGTTTGCACATCGGCAAAGAAGCTTGGTTGTTGAATGGCTGTTCCCTTTAGATTTCAGTGATAATCTCAGAAACAAGTCTTGTTTGTTCAGCTATTAAGAACCGAAGATCTGATCATTTCCTGCCTTCAGCATCATGTTGGATTAGTATCGCGGAAACAAGCTTCATATTGTTGATGTTGGTGAGAGTCTGCCTCGTTCATTTCCTGACAAGAGACAGTGAAGTGAAGTGGTGTCACAAACAACCCCATGGCTAATTGTATTTTAATATACTTAATCAAAACTTAATTAGTTTGAAGGTGCACTATGTGTGTTGGGGAAGACATTCTAATGAGAGGAAGAAGATCTTCATGGACTGATTTTGTTGTCCTCTGCCTAAACAAGCTAAATAAACAAACTATCTTTGTTTTCATGACTGTCTAAACAAACTGACCTTAAAGGACGAGACAATTTCAGTCTGTTTTACTTTGCGTATATTTGGCAGACTGAGGTTGCAGTATTACCTCATTAATATTGTAAATATTACAATTTTGAGGTTGAGTTTCTTCTCCAAAACTACATATTGCCCCTTTAATAGAATCAGCGTCTTCTGTGCGTGGGCAATGATTTCTTTTAGTTTGCTGTTTTCCAGTGAACATAAACAAACATCTGTACGGCAATAAAGGAATTTTGGACATTTTTCCGACACCTACCTGGAGCACAGCCTTAATGGTGACAGGGGCGACGATAGAGGTGCATATCTTCTCGCCATTACGCATCTTCTGGCCCATGACGAAGAGCATCGGCGTGGCGAGAGCGAAGGACGCGATCCACATGGCGCTGATGAGTTTCTTGGTGCGGCTGCGGGACATGATGCTCTTGGCTTTGAACGGGTGGCAGATGGCCATGTAGCGCTCCACGCTCAGGCTGGCGATGTTGAGCGCGGTGGCGTAGGAGCAGCTGTCCCGGAGGAAGTAGTAACCCCTGCACAACGCATCCCCAAACACCCACGGGTGGTGGAACCAGATGAAGTTGTAGAGCTCGATGGGCATGGAGAGCACGAGAATGAGCAGGTCGGAGACGGCGAGGCTGGCCAGGTGGTAGTGCACGGTGCTCTGCAGGTTCTGGAGGGTCTTTTTGGTCAGCAGGGTGTACAGGGTGATGGCGTTCCCCAGCGAGCCCGCAGCGAACAGAGCCACGTAGATGACAGTGACTATCACCCTGGAGTAAACGTCCGTGTTCACTTCCAAATCTTCCTCCTCTGTTTTGGAAGCAACGGTGTCGTTATCAAATGACAACAGAGAGTTATTCCCAAACAACCTCTGCGCCAAGTCGCGCACTGCAGAGTGCGTGGAGTTTAAATCCATTATGCCTCTGAGTGTGAAGACATGGACCCAAAGTCAGATTGTTCGAACTCAGTGGACATCTGCTGACTGTAACTTGTTCATCCACCGGATTAAAACGGGTTGAGCGTCCGTATGCATGTCGGAGGACAGCAGCGTTTATATTTGGCACGACAAGAGGCGTGTTCGCTATTGGATGCGCTCCGATGACGCAGAGCCATTCGGTCAGTTGAGCCTTTTGCCATTTTCACCCTGGAAACCAAAAATAACGACAAGGACCATCGCACAGAACATAATTTCATTTTAGAAACACTTTCTTATATGTTCTTCTTTGGTTTTGTATGTATGATCGCCTCAAACCCCACATCTCTCTTTCGCGTCGCGGAGACCACCTACGCAACATATCAGATCGTGTTGGAGGCTGCAGTTTAGACCGTGTCTTCAGTTCTAACGATCTTGTGACAGTGTGGATCAGTATTATTACTGGGCAGGCAGAGAGGAAATATTACTCTAATGGTAACTCTACAGGAGCTAACACTGCTGGGACTAATATAGAGAACACACACACACACACACACACACACACACACACAGACATACAGGGCGTGGGTAAGACATTTTAATCCGAAGATCTTCATTGTTATTTAACTAAATAAATAAACTATTTGTGTCCATGACTGAATAAACAAACTAACCTTAAAGAACAACACAATTTATACTATTTTAATTTGTTTATAGTTGGTGGACCCACCCACCTTTCTAGCTTCAAACGGTTACATTCAGTTTTTATTTTTATCATTACCTCATTAATATTGTAGATATTAACATTTGAATTTCTTCTCTAAAATGAAGCAGTGTCACTTTTAAGAAAAAGTGAAGACAAACACTTCATTTTAGCTGAAGGACATTGCTGTTAAATGAACGGTTCACCCAAGCATGTTATTCAGTAATTGCCTCTTCAACCTTATGTCAGGATATGTTTCTTACACCTCGGAACGTTTCTGGAACATTATTGCAGCATTCTCCTAAACAACTGAAGTAAATGTGGACTATAAATAATAAAAAGAAATAAAGAAATTGCTCTATTCAACGTAATCCAATTGTCCAAAAGCCCCGAGATCCTAAATTGACTTTTAAAGATGTTTCTTTTACTTTTTTTTCTTTTTCTAAAGCTGAAAAGATTTGTTTTTAAAGCTCACTGTAACTGCTGCACATTTGCTTTCTCTAGAGTTGTGTGTGTATGAGCTCAACTGCATTTTGAGCTTGTCAGTGCCATCTTTTAAAAATAGTCTGGGATCCCTGGGCTTCCCTACATCAGACGAGCCAATGCTTTAAACAAGTTCCCACGTACTTTAGCTGTTAAGTAGCAAGCTGCAATGCTGTTTTGCTGTGAAGCTCCATAAATGCTTTGTGGAAACTTCACCCAACTTTCCATCAGAATGAGAGTGAGTAGATAACAACACCATGTTAATTTTTGGGGTGAACTTATCCTTTAATAGCCATGTACGGCAGCTAAACAAGATGATGTTCCTTTATACTTACCTAAACAACAAATTATTTTTTATGATTTCACTTATTTTAGTGGGCATGTCTCAGTCACAGAGCTCATATTAATCATGTGCCCTGAATGCAAAGACACGCACACATTGTAACACATTAAAACATGTGTGCTTTAATGTGCTGCATTAATAATGAGGGAGCTTAGGGTGATGTCCTTCAGACTATGAGGAAATGTCCGTTGTCTTAAATAGGAAATCTCTTTGTGTTTCCGGCTCTGGGGGCAGTGCCTCTGACTGCCCAGAGTTCATTGTATTTTGCTGACAGACCGTCATGGGAAATTAAACATATAGCCTATCATTACTTATAATAACTGCCAGCTGGTCACAGTTGAGCCTGATACAGTAATGAAACTGGATGTATAGTACATATTGTATCTCTGCAGTACCTTAAATATGATGTTTACTGTGGGACAGGATATCTTTTTTTACTAATGGATTTTCCTTATCTCGTCCACTTCCCTATGGGGTCAGTGGGTTGGCGGACGGTTGCCTAGATGTGAGAGGACAAAGACAAACTCACACACTGGACTCATGTTCAAGTCAGTTCATGCGTAACAGTTTGTCAAAACAGTGTAAAGTGTGCATCCAGAGTGTTGGGAGTCTTTTTTCTTTTTCACTGTCAAGTTTTGTTCAGTGTTTGAAGGTTCTCTTTTGATTGCGTGTTATGGAGTCATATCAGGGTCAGTAATAGCATACAGTGCACGTTACATGATCCGTACATTAACAAGAAAACTATGGAGAGAATTTTGTTCCTTTATTATTCAGTCAAATAAAATAGATTTGAAACCAAAAAAGAAATTTGAGAGCAAAAAAGAGTAAGTGGCAATCATATTTATATTTTTTTAGTTTGAAACAGAATAGGTTGCAATTGAAAAAAAATATGAGAGAACATATTTCTTCTACTTTAATCAAAACTAATGTTTGTAAGTAATATGACCATTTTGCTTGCAAATCAGTCGTCTTTGCTTGTGAGTTACAAAGTTTTGTTTGCAAATCAGTCCTCTTTGCTTGCAAGTTCTAAAGTTTTGCTTGCGAATTCAACTGCACTTGATGGGCGGGGCCTACGCTGGTGGATGAGAGAAGAGTTTCTATTGGTTGGTTTGACCTGGCTCCAGCGCCAGCTACGTCTTCCGCATTACACCCACTTCTCCCTTGTGCTGTGCTGCTTGGAGGCAAGCCTGTTACTCTTGAAATGTTTCCCATAAGTAATGAATTGTGCTATATATCGTTTGCTACAGCCTGCTGTACATTCACAACAACAACAACACAGGTAATGAATTACAATGCCCTGCTGCTGCAAGCACACTGATTAGCAGCAACATGGTTGTCTCTGCTAGTCACGGCTGACTAAAGGCTGCGCGTCGGACGGTTCTTAGGCCTCCGCGTAATCCATTAACTTCTGTTTATGGATACCTCGTAGGGCATTATTGCTTACATGTTGCATGGTACTCGTGGTGCCAAAACTTCACTGTTCCTACACAACATTACTGTCAGCCAGGGGACGGACGGACAGAGAAGACAGCGGCAGCCCACAAACACCCGCTATGAAGCAGCTAACATTGAAAATGAGTATAGCGGTGCATCGCCGTTGTTCCACCGTCTGGGGAGAACTCTGACCGTGGATTACTAAACTACCGCTGAACGCGGTGCCAGTTTCCACTGTCTAGCGGGCTGCCGCTACTCATCCCGGCTCCCATTCTCACTACAGCTGTTCTAATGTCTACAAACACACGTGGCGAATAATTTAACAAATTCACCGACATTACCAAAACCAGAGTTATGTGTCTGTTATGCTGCTTCATGTGCTTGCAGCAGCAGGGCATTATAATTCATTACTTGTGTTGTTGTTGTTGTGAATGTACGGCAGGTTGTAGCCAACGATATATAGCGCAATTCATTACTTATGGGAAACATTTCAAGAGCAACAGGCTTGCCTCCAAGCAGCACAGCACAAGGGAGAAGTGGGTGTAATGCGGAAGACGTAGCTGGCGCTGGAGCCAGGTCAAACCAACCAATAGAAACTCTTCTCTCATCCACCAGCGTAGGCCCCGCCCATCAAGTGCAGTTGAATTCGCAAGCAAAACTTTGTAACTTGCAAGCGAAGAGGACTGATTTGCAAGCAAAGGTTTTTAACTTGGAAGCAAAGAGGACTGCATATTTTTAGAAATAAACTTTGTCTAAAAATCAGTGCACTGAAACAGCAAACTTAACTGGGAATGTAGTAAGGTTTCCTATCTATGCATATCAGACAACATACAACACATATATGATGTATCTGTCATAGGCCAATATCAGTTGATAATTCAACCAACAAATCTGACTGTCGGGCTCTAATATTTTGTAACATTAACAGTTTTATCACTTCATGATAGGCTTTATTAATGAGTCTCATTAACTAGACTCTCTTTTTTGTCTCATTTATGTTTGACACGAGCAGAGTATCATCAGACTTATTTAGAACATGTCATGAGAAGTGAGTCAACAATGAACTTTAGAGTCTGAAATTCAACAAGAGGACAGAGGTGTTGAAGTAAAAGTGCTACAGGCAAAGGTAACATGTTGGTTCTGTCATATTCATATGGATGATAAGTTTTGAAATTTAGAGCTTGTGTTTCTCAACAGAGGAGAGTGCCAACAAAGATGGTCAGCTGTTTGACTGCAGCAAAGTGCCTCAAATGTGAAGATTTACAGCAGAGATATTACCTGCTCAGAATTTATAGAAGCAGCTGTATGTCTTTGTGGTTAAATAAAATGTTGAATTTCAGGATGATCATACTGCATACTTTTTTATTTTCAAGGACTACTGAAAGTACACATTGTGAAAACCATAAAAATGGTTGGAACATTGTATAACATGTTGCATTTTATAACCTTCTTCAAGGCCATTCATACCCTTTTTCTGTATACACACACTCCCACATTCTCTGACACTCTTCTGCCAATCAGCTCACAACACCACCTGTAAGCTTGACAACCATGGAGTCTTGAGTCTTCAGTCACTCTGATTGCCACCTTTTGAACTCTCTCCCACAAGACATTCCCAATAGTAACTCTCACTCTACTTTCAAATCCTGACTCAAAACACATCTTTAACCCTAACCCTGAAAAAATTATAACAAAAGGTTTCTCAGCTGTTTTTTGTAATACTGAGTGTCCTTAATAACATACTAAAAGTGTACCAAAGTTTACCACTAGAAAGGTGTAATTTTCAAGATGGTGTCCAAGATGGGCAGGAAGCCCTTAAAATATCCTAACTCCTTCATTATTTGACCTAGCCAAGTAATCTTGGTGTCTAACCCCATGTTTTTTGGGTCCATGAATCCACTGGACTTGTCTAAATTGCACTGACATGATTACATACTTATGGAATACATGATTTTTTGAGATTACTGTAAGGTTTTATCTTTGTTTGGGGTGAACCAGAGATACAAACGATTTAGCCTATGTCATGTAACTCCTACTCAGTAGTTTTTGGACACATGCTTTTTTTTTGCTAAAACACAGACTTCACATTCAATGTAAAAGTTATTGCACCCAAAAGTAACTTAAATTGGAGTTGTATAACTTTGATCATAAACAACCCTGAATTAACCAGAATAGAGGCCTGTGTGTGAACCCTCTAAAATGGTGACTCATTTCAATATAAATAAGGTATACAGATGTAATGCATCCTCTAGAGATGTTTTTGAGTCTGAAGGTGGCATTATACTAAACCCAACAAAACTATATTCACAATTTTCAGGAATTCCGAAGGTGGTGGAGGAGAATACTTATATCATCAGAATATTGCTTGCCTCATTGAAATTACAGCACAAATGTCTTATTCTCAGACAAATGCTTAGTGTCATTTTATGGGGGTGTCAAAAGTACATTTTTGGTTATAGATTTTAAATACAACAATCAAAGAACCCAAATATATATCCTCGAATCACAACAGACACTGACAACAAAAATATGAAATGAAACAAACCACAAATGGGAAAAAAGTGGTAAATAACCCACTCACAATGAACAAAAAACTACCACAGTAAAACAACATCAATCTACTTTAACGTGTATTCCACTTATTTTATTTTATTTTATTTTATTTTATTTTATTTTATTTTATTTTATTTTATTTTATTTTATTTTAATGTTTATTTAACAGGGACAATACATACATACAACATTGCCACAGAAAATGGGAAAATGTGATGCATATAAGACGTCTAGCTTTACAGTCTTTGTCCCTGGTCAGGCTTTAGAATAGAATAAAATATTCTGAATACAATAACTGCAATTATACAAAGGCAGAATAACACAGTGAATAGGTACAAATAAACACAGCTGCAGTTATAAATTTTCTGATTCAATTTCTGATGGTGTGGGTTGTTGAAGACAACATTTTCAATAGTTAATGCGTGTCTTATTTGAAATAAAAATCTAAATAAATGGGAAGGAGGTAATCCATATCTCTGTTGCAGCTGAGCAAATGAAAGAAATGTCCCATTATCAAACAGATGACACAATTCTTAGATACCTTTATCATACCATTATTTAAAAGTGCCATCCATACAGCATGTAATACTTGGGTTCTTCCAAATTGGAGAAAAAGGAGAAAGAGAAATCTTATAGCCTAACAGTTTATGAGACATTTCCAAATGCTGAAGCTGTTTAAGATAACAGGATTCTTGGTAATTGTATCCACTACTTTGAAATCAATGTATGGTAAATGTTCCAAACTGTATGGATAAATATCAAAGGATTCTATTCATTTGCATGAACATGAAATATTTATAAACCATTGTTTGAACTGGGTAAGCTGAGATGACAGAAAATAATAATAAAGTTGTGAAGCTTCAGGCCACCAGGCTCATATGGCAAATGTAACATTGACATACAAATTTGTGGGGTTTAATGTTCCATATAAAGGAAGACACTATAAACTCTGTACTTTTTAAAAAAAAAAAAAAAAAAAAGGATTGTGGTGGAGTAGTCAGAAAATTCTGAGATGAATTTAAAAACATAGGCAACACAGACATTTTAACTATGTTAACTCTACCACTCAGAGACATTGGAGGTGACCAATTTTCTTTAATTCCTCTGATATTTTATTAATAACTGGAAGATAATTCAAACAAAAGGTTTCCTCCAGTCTTCTCGTAATAAACATACCCAAATACCCAATTAAGATGGTTCCTCAATAAAGTACGGTCGAAATTGGAACTTGGCATTATCTCTGTTTTATCCCAATTAACCTTGTAGCCTGTTATCTTCCTAATTTTTTCAATTGGATATTACATAAATGGCATAGAATTGAAGGGGTCATGGAGATATAACAAAATGTCATCAGCATACAAAGATGTGAGATGTTGATCCCTTCCAATCGTAATACCTTTAATATGATCATGAGATCTGATCATTGCAGCTCACGGCTCAATAAATGGCAAACAATGCAGACAACCTTGTCTGGTGCCCCTTGAGAGCAGAAATGGTTTAGAATAGTTGGTGTTTGTCTTTACAATGGCCATAGGAGAACTATAAAGAGTTAATGTCCAGTGCCGAAACTTAACAAACCCAGTTTGATCTAGATGAATGATACTAGGTAAAACCCTTTCAAGCTGTAGTGCTAGAACCTTGGCAATGATTTTGTAATCTACATTAGTAACTGAAATTGGCCTATAAGAGGCACAATGGAAAGGATCTTTATCTTTCTTTAAGAGAAGGGTTATAGCTGTCAAACATAAAGACTGGGGGAGACATCCTCTCCTAAGACAGGCATTGATCATAGCAAGAAAAAGAGGCAGTAAATCATTTGAAAACTGACTATAAAACTCAATTGGCAGGCCATCTAAACCTGGTGATTTGCCTTTTTGAAGTATTGCCATAGCAGATAGGAGTTCTTCTGAAGATATATCTTTTTCTAAACATTGTCTATCAACTTGTGTAGCAAAATATTATCCAAAAAGGATTTACACTCACTCAGGTGTGATGTAGAGGTATACAATTCAGTATAATATGATTTGAGGACACCATTAATTTGAAGATGGTCCACTATAATAGACCCATCTTGTTTTCTAATGCTAATAATTGTTCTATCTTCTGACTCCTTTTTTAAATCTGTCTAGCTAGTTATTTGCCTGCCATTTCCCCTTGTTCTAAATAAGATAACTCTGATTTCTTCAATGCCAATTTGATAGTGTATGTATTAATGGAGTTATATTTCAATTTAAGATCATCTATCTGCATTAGTAAATTAAGGTCCTTGGTTAAATAGTGTTGCCTTTCCAAATTAACTATATCTTGTTCAATGCATTTCATCTCATTTGTTGTTTCCTTTTTTAAACTTGGGGAAAAGGTAATTACATGCTCTAACATAAACCTTCAGTATGTCCCATATTATTAATGGGCATGTTGCACAGTGGGATTGGGATTATATCTCTTCTCTGGCCTGGGAGGGCCTGGGAATTCCCCAGGGAGAGTTAGCCAGTGTGGCTGGGGAAAGGGAAGTCTGGGGCTTGCTACTGAAGCTGCTGCCCCTGCGACCCGATTTTGGATAAGCGGTTGACAATGGATGGATGGATGGATGTTGCACTGTTTTGGTGCACCTCAGAAAAAAGTTTCTAAATGAGCCTTCATATAAGCTGTAAAATCCTCTTTTGAGAGTAACATAATATCAAATCTCCAGGGTTCGGGATTTGACAATAGTTTTACAAATTCCATTTTGAAACTCAATGCAGAATAATCTGAAAGAATCCTTGCATGGTATAAGCAGTTTGTAACTTTGGAGATAAAATTGACTGGAATAAAGAAAAAATCTGTTCTCAGAATTGTACTTACTTTTCACATAAATATGCTTGTAACCAATCACTTTAATATATAATTGTACTTATAATCACTTATGTATCAAGCAAATATGCTAATTAGAATATTACATGGCCAAAACATGTATCAGGCACCAATTTTCCTGGTCTAAGAGGAATAAAAAAGGAGTAATGGTCATTTTAAGGACCTGACGGCTGCCATTTTGAAAATGAGGCCTTTCTTGGAGTCAAACTTTGGAAAACTTTTAGTATGTCTTTAAGTCGGATATTACTGTAAACCACTGAGAAACCTTTGTTAGATTTTTTTCAGGGTCAAACCATATTTGCAGCTGACTGCTAGTTTTCATATTGGCTTTTAATGTGTACAATTAACGGTAAAATATTTAAGAAATCTAAAGCAACTGGCTGTAAAATCATCCTAATATGTCACAGAGACTCAGGAATAATGTTCATATAACATACTGAACTCACCAATAACAGCAGTGCAACAGTCCAGCTGCTGGCGCATTTGCCAGCAGCGGCTGGACAATATGAAAACTTAGATTTGATACTTAGCCAAATTCGAGTCCTCTTTAGGTCTTTGGAGTGGAGGTGGAGGGGGAAGTGGATAAGACTCGCCGCAGTATTTTGAATTTGAGTGTAGTAACCGTTTTTGGCCACATTCTTACATATGGTGCCTTTAAACCCATCTTGAAGAAATAAGAGAGTGGGTGTATTTTCCAGCTTATTTGTAATGGTTTGTGACAGGATTAAATAAACATCCATCCATCCATCCATCCATCCATCCATTGTCTGAAACTGTTTAACCTGTGCTTGGTCGAAGGGGGCTGGAGCCAACTACAACTGATAATGGGCAAGCAGTGGGCTACAACTTGGACAGCACAGTTCATCACAGGGCTGACACACAGAGACAAACAGCCATTCACATCTACAGGCATCTACAGAGTTAACAGTTAATCTGCCCTGCATGTCTTTGGGCTGTCAGATGAAGCCAGAGTACTTGGAGGGAACCCATGCAGATGAGAGGAGGACAAGCAAATTCTACACAGGAAACATCAGTGCTAACCACTGCACCGCCATGCCAAAAACAATTTTAAAAAAGAAGAAAAAAATATTTATGAACCAAGCGGCAGAGCAGCCCTGCAGTCCAGATATAACTGGACTGTGTGAAACTGTGGGAAACAATAAATTTTCCTCACTTGGTTTTCACCTAACAACAGCAATGTGAGATAAATGGTTCTTTGGTCGAAAGAATGAAGATCTGCTATCTAATCTGCACTTCTCATTTGCAGTCATTTCCTTTGCAGCTTAAAGCAAACATGCCCAGCCCAGTACATATACAATCAATGTACACATCAGTGGATAAAACCCCAGAAATGAAAGGGGAATAAAATGAGTCAAGAGCCAAATGACTGATTAAACAAAAGCACAAATGTTGTCATTAGCAAAACACTCTTTCAAGTTGGGTAAATTGATTTATGTTTAAATGAGCTGAGCTGAGATGTATTTAAATTACTGCTTCTTTCAAACCCCATGCCTTAAGTGTGTGGTGTGCTTTCTGTTAAGGCTCTGGAGTTTCAAGCTTGTTAACCCTGCTGACGTCATCAAGGGGTATTTTTCTTTCTTTCAGCATTACAACTGTAGACCACATGGCGTTTTTATATATATTTCTACTATATCAATTACTGTAAGCAACACTACATACAACATAATACAGCATATTTTGTAGAGAGGGGATGTTTCTATTTTTATGATTTAATGTGCTACATCTTTGCTATTTAAAAGTTTTTATATCATGTCCTTGTTTAATACTCATTTCTGATTGGCCAAAAAGTGTCGCTTTTAATATACAGACATCTCTAGAACTTGTCAAATAGTTCCAGAGTAACTGCCTGTTGACTGTCCTAAATTAATTAGTTCTCCATCTAAAATGAACGGCATCAGCATCAGGTGGCTGCAGCACCTCAATGCTTGAAATAAATTATTTTTTTATAAAAAAAACACAAAATGTAGTCCCTCAGTTCATCCTATGAACATCACAAAGTGGCGCATGTAACACACAAACTGCAACAAGTAGCCTTGTAAAAAGCCTGAACTCATGCCTCATCAGGCCTGTCAGCAAGACGTCAACCAAGAAAGTCGTATCTAAAAACCTTTTTACTGGAGTAGTGAACAACATTGGCATTACATAAGGTATGCCAATAAAATGGAGTTTGGCTTGGGAAAAAGTTTATATTTTGATAACAAAAATGATAATATACTCAAATTGTATTAGTATTGTATTGACCCATCCCCCAACTCAGACTTTTCCAACTCTTCATACTGCTGCACTACGGGGTGCTCTATTTGATGTGTCGGGAGTGAGATCGGGCCAGTAACATACATTCTGTACCACAAATAGGTTCTATTTATGTAACATGCTTAGGTTTGATTGAGTCTGACTATGTTGTGGGTTTGCTTGTTCTGAGATTCAGTTTCTTACAGCTGTGCAGCCAGAAAGTGTGTTTTATGCCTTTCATAAGTAACAGACAAAAGCTCGTCTAGCACTAGCACAACCAAAACATGCAGCATGAGGCATCAACCTATGAGGCTACTATCTCAAAGCACAACTGCAGGACAGTGGAAACACATCCATATGAACCCATCAAATAATGGTTAAAACAATTTTACCACCATGAGTGATATCAAAATGCAAACCCAATACACAACATGCTTACATTCACAACACTAGAGCATATCAAAACAGCAACCCAACACCATGGGAATAGCTAATAAAAAAAAAAACAAAACAAAACAAAAACGTTTTCACTCACAGGACGATGCAACGGTGCCGTCAGATTCAAGTCAAGTTGAGAGGCTGGTCCGGTATGTTGTCGGTATTCCCCCGGGGACACTTTTTGGCAAGCTAGTCTGAATTCTTTTATTCAGGATGAGGAAACGCTTCATTTTGCAGCAGATAAATCCAGTTATAGCTATAGCCAAACATCATTCATAATCATACAATGATGACGTAGCCGACACAAATATGTTACACCTGACACTTGACCTTTGACCTCGCGTTGAAATCAATAAATACATTTTATAACGTAATTAATTAAGGACATTTTCAGACAGAAATTAGATAAAAAGCACATAAAATGTCTTAAAAATGTATTTAATTAAATTAATTTAATAAAGAGACCCCGAGGAAGACCCAGGACACACTGGAGTGACTATGTCACCCAGCTGGCCTGGGAACACCTTGGGATCCTCCCGGAAGAGCTGGAGGAAGTGTCAGGGGAGAGGGAAGTCTGGGTGTCCCTGCTCAGGCAGCTGCCCCCGCGACCCGGTCGGATAAGAGGATGAAAATGGATGGATGGATAATTTTCATGGGATTTTGTGGGGAGCAGACACTTGCACCTGTTCGGTGAGGGGGGCTGACAGCAGCATATGCACAAGAATTTTCACTTTATACCACTTGTCACTTTATTCAATCTTATTGTGTACTTTCTTTTCAGTTTTATGCTGCTCACGGTTGGATTGCATTCTGTGTACTTAGTAACTAGTTTATTTATTACTTTACCATTATTTATTACTTTTGTATTCCTTTCTCACTTTGTTTTACTACTGTTGCAAGACAATTTCCCTCGGGATAAATAAAGTCTTCTTGAATCTTGAATCTTGAATCTTGAGAATGACTGACACTTCTCAGACACTCCCCTTGGCTCTGATTGGTTGTGTTGATCCAGGAGAGGGGGATTTTTGCAAATCAAATTCGGGCCACTGTGTGGAGCCACAGACAGTGGATTTTTACACAGCTGACCTGTGCCTTATTCTACTGTCAGAACATGATGACAATTTTAGCAAATATAACCAAAAATGTAAAAATTAATTAAATGGTAGTTAGTGCTTATTATTGCATCAATTAACTGTTAGTTAAAGTTCATTATTGTATTACTGAACTGTTAGTTACTGCTTATTATTGTACCAATGAACTGTTAGTTAAAGCTCATTATTTTATTAATGAACTATTAGTTACTGTTTGTTTTGAGTCCGCCATGGCTCAGTACAGTAGACAGCTGGCCGTGTGCTGGTATCACCACAGAGTGTTTTATTTTGAGAAGTAACCAGATGTTGTTTGTTATTTTGGCACTTTACTTCCTGTCTGCTCCGTGCTAAATTCAGCTGAATTGCTGCGTCGTGCTCCGGCATCTCCATCTCCCTGCTGAGTCCAACTGCCATATGGGCATTCAAGTATGTGGGGGCGTGGCTTTGGACAGAGCACTGACGGGATTGAGGGGGTGGAACTTAGAGGAGGTGCTTTCAAATCTTGCTAGCTCACTTGCTAGGTGTCCAGGATTGTGGACCCTAGCTTTAATGAAAGTTATTACTAATTATTGTATAAATAAACTGTTAGTTACTGCTTATTACTGTTAATGAATTGTTCGTTATTGCTTATTGTGATGTTAATGAAGTGTTTAAGCTTATTATGTTGTATCAGTGAACTGTAAGTTACTGCTTATTACTATGTTAATGAAGTGTTACTGCTTATTCTTGTATTAATTAACTGTTAGTTACTGTTTATTATAGTATTAATGAACTATTAGTCAGTTGGTCACACTGACAGATGGAAATAAGTATTACTTTACTACAAAAGAATGGAAAGACAGAAAATATTGAATAAGAAGCACAAAGGCAATCAAAATCGCTTTTTGTTCCTTGAAACAAAAGTCATGCCATTAAGCTAACAAAATAGAACCTATCCCCTTGATTCCACAAGCCACTGGCGCACACAAGGTGACAAAGACATGTCGTCTTTGTCACCTTGTGTGCGCCAGTGGCTTGTTGCCGTTACTTTATATCCCACCAAGAACATTTCAGAAGAGTGTCATTGCTGTCTGATGTTGACTTGCGCAGACTGTATTTATTTCATCCTTTCTGCCCAATTGTTATGCTTCTACTGTTATTGAGCAGGCTACATAGTTAAAATCATTTCATTATTTGTCCATTTTAAGTGTGTTTAGTGTCAATATTATTGACTTTGATGTGCTGTAAATCCTGACTCAGCACAAAACATTTTATTTTGAAAACTGACAGGCGCACTATGCTGTTCTGTCTGACTTCCTGTCTGACTCAGTCTGCTCTGTGCTGATAGAAATGATTGTGGTCTGTCTGTAAGTATTCCGGTATACCATAAACAAAAAAGATGGACCAATACTAGAAGAGGAAATGAAACCTTCACCTTCATTTCTTCCATTTTTGTCTTCTTTTAAATGAGCTGCTCCGAGCTAATCTTATGTAAAACATAACAGCAATGTACCACTTTTACCAGTAAGCATAATTAATGCATCACTAAAATTACTATTTACCAGGTCAAGAAGTTCATTACGACTCAAGTTCGTTGTCCGCGTCACAGACGACAACAGAATATTCATATACGACATAATAAATATGTCGGGAAAGCTGCATGTTGTTAGCTGCAGTATTTTTTTTTTTTTTTTTTTTTGCCCATACTGTTTTGGAAAACCTTTGTAGTAGTGAATGAGAAGGGACAAATATATTTTTGATCCTATTTGAATTGTGCCATGAGTTAAACATGTATTGTTTGTGAATTTAAAAGATAATCTTTCAAGTCAATAAAGCTGCTGTTTGTTAAAAGATTGTAAAATATAATTAAATTTTGTGTGACACTGCTCATTACGTCATCTTGCAACATTTGTCACCAACATGGCTGTCACCTCAGCACAGATCAAGCATTGACAAAACTGAAAACCACAATAAAATAGGTCATATTTACAACAGCATGAATGTGAAAGAGTAGGTCATCAGTTTTGTGTGCTGCTGATATACAGGAGCAGCTCTACAAGGTTTAAGTTATAGGTTTTAGTACCGCTCAATAAGATGACATCACTAATGGCTGTTGGCTATGTGGCGTTTCTAATTACAGATTTTAAATGTCTTGTGTTTCTCAAAAACTCAAAGAAGGGTTCAATTTAAGTGTAAATATTTAGAATTAAAGGAACAGTGAAAACAATGAATCCAAGCACTGACCATCACAGCCAGTAATTACCACAAAACATATGCACAAAATAATCACAGAAAAGTGCTCTGTATGATATATTAGAATTGGCTAATGTTACCAAATTGATAAAGAAATAATACTTAAATCAACAAAAATCCATCATTCATCTATGGCAGCTACAACGGGATGTGTGTGTGTGTGTGTGTGTGTGTGTGTGTGTGTGTGTGTGTGTGTGTGTCAGAAATGATGATCGTGATTTTACTGAATCACTCATCTTGAATTCAAAAATTGTGGACATGAATACGCTGCCCAAAGGTAGTCACTTGGATGAACACGTTGGATTTGAACAACAGCAAAGGTTTCATCACTGTTTGCTTCATCTGCACATTTACTTCACACAAGACACATTGAGAGGGACAGCAGCACACTGTTTCAGAAAGGTAGCCAAGGCACATGTATAATATGAAAGGGTGATACCACGAGACACGTATCCAATGTTATAGCAAGGTCATTAACCCTAAGTCTCCATGGGTCACTACAAAGATATAAAGAAAAGTGTATGTATCACTCGAACATATGTATTCATGTACATGTGGGTTAGTTAATGGAGAGAGGGAGACAAGGACAAAAGAGCAAATGCTCGAGGAGGTGGCTAAGCTAACAACAGTTTAGCTTCACAAAGTGGGGAGACCTTGAATCAGCTCATAATGAGCACAAAGAAAAACATGCAACAAAATGTGTTTTACAGTGTAAAACTAAAGGCAAATAAAAAGGACTTGGTGGTCCACAAACTCACAAACAATGTAGCTTACAAGCATATAATACACACTAAACTTATAGCTTCTGCCCAGATATTAATTAATCCTCACTTGTAGTGTGTGTCTACTATAATTCATCTCACCTTCTCGGTATGGATTTAAGCCATTCCAGCGTTCAATGGCTGTTCAAACAGTGGAGTCCAGGTGGGCATTAAGAAAATGGTCAAAATGGGCCATTTCTAAGAAATCCTCCTTCTGTAGGGATATTAGAGAGGTTGGTTGCACAGCAGTTTTCTTGATCCGGATCATGTTTGCTAAACATGGTGTAGTTTTGGCTCATCCAGCAAGGATTAAGCTTTGGTCTACTCGCAGGCTGCTGCATTGTCAGAACCATGTGGTATGAGAAATTATTAGTAGAAATTAGTTTTCCATTCAGTAATCAATGTGCTGTAAAGAACGGATCAGGATGTGAGAGGAGGGGAGAATCCCCTTTCCGGGTGACCGTCAGAGAGTCACATGAAGGGAAAATCTCTCTGCCTGAGGTATTAGAGGCAAGGTAGATAATATGACATTTACTGACTTAATAAAATGTCAAAGGATCACTGTCCTGGGAATGGCATAGTCAACCGAAACTTCAGGGGGTCATTGTTTTGGGAAGAAATGATTGACGACCGTTGTAAAAGCAGGAAACCCCCTCTCTGGTTTGTACTTAAGTCAGTAACATTTGCCGCACTGCAGAGAACACTCTGGACCTTCTTTCCATGCAGCATATATTAAAGAGATCTGATTCATCACAATGAGTCTAAAATTCTTTGGAGAATTAGAAATTCTCTATCTCACAAAGGAGAATTTCCACTACAGTGGTTGGTCCCTACAACACTGTGCTTACATTACTGTAACAATTTCAAACCATCAGTCATAAATTCTCTGCCCTCTCACTGGATGATTTTTTTCCCTGTTCAGTGCCGGCAGCCAGCCACTCAAATGACAAGTGCCTCATCTTCTCCAACAACCTGTCAGGCCAGTGACACAAAAGCTAAATGGCTCTGTAGCCCACCTAAAGATCAAAACACAGTCTCCATCTTTAATCCCAACTAAAGCCACAATAGCATTGCAAACTGTCAGATGCTTATATGATCAGAAATGCAAAGCAACTGTTTTTCATCATGTGGTTTAAAGCAGCTTTATTTTAGATTTTAGACAACAATCCAGCTCAATGGGTGGCTTTAATGTGGAAGGGCAGGATTGCTGCTTATTTTTCTTCAATGAGTTTCTCAGTAACATTCACTTGAAATTTCAGCATTTTGAAAGGACCCACAGCTACACAAATGATTAGTGAGGGGAGTTTAATGGTGGTTAGATTTTACTACTGACATGACAAGTACTGCTGACAGAGACTCAACTGAAAAAGTGCACTGGCCATCAGCACAGCTATGTCTGTTCTGAGTAAGGTGTTTCATATTGCACAGCGAACATGTTGAGGTTGTGGGCTATTGATTCAAGTATGCTTTGAAATTGGGTGAGATATCACACCAGTGAACGTCCAGGGTTTGGACATAGAGATGATGGCAAAATATAAATACCTGGGTGTTCACCTTAACAATAAACTGAACTGAACTGATAACACGGATGCAGTTTTTGCATGCTAATAAGCTTCAACAATGGTCACACACACACACACACACAAAATAACTGTGAATTCCACTTGTGGGGAAAACATTATCTCAATGGACACATCTTAACTCTTGCTAATGATAAATACGCTCCTCACTCAGTAATCAGCGTGATTATCTCCTCAGATCAAATATTGCCTTACTCATTCTGCTGATAGTCCTTCAGGTCAGACATTTTGACACTGTGGGTACCTTTTCGTTATCTTGACTAAAATCACATTCAATATTGATGATACTACCACTGAAATGTTTGTATTTAAGCACACTTCATCTAATATTACCACCAGAGGCCTATTTACCAAAGGAGTAAACACTGTGAGTTACACTGGATTGTAGTCTGAGCCATTTGTTTATTATGTTTATTTAAGGGTCACCATTACAAAGCACATGGATGTATATCTTGGGGCCCTGAGCCTGTGTGTACTGACATTTATTGAGCGGGAATATGAATATGATGTGGGAAAAGGCAACTGAGTATGAGTGTAATGTTGATCAAGTGTCTACTGGCTGCAGTGTGGGGAAGGCTTTGTTAAGCATCAGCAGCAACTCCTGGCCTGGCAAACCCTGAAAAAGTTCCCTCAAGGACAGAGATAAGACTGGGTATTGTGCTGATCTTGGAAAGGGAAGTGGATCTAGAGGTCGGTAGGCTTTAATCATGTGTTCTTTGACCCTTCAGCTGGAGTCCATCGAGGCTGCTCAAATTTGTAAGGAGTGGCCCGAGAATAAGCTGGGGTAAATGACAAGGTTAGAACTTGGGAGCCAGGAAAGGAATGTAGGGTATTGATACAGCAGGGCGAGAGATCAGGAGTTGATGGAATCCAGTAAGGAGTTGAATTTGGCAACTGGTGCTGAAAGCATTCAAACAGTAACAACATTAACTGAGAACACGGGGTACCTGTAATATGTTTGGCGAAGAGTACACTTCAGTGGTGGCTATTTAGAAGCCAAGAGTGAAATGGGCTTAGGTGATAAGACTAGATAGGGTGGCTATGTTCAGTGATGGAAAGTGGAAGATGAACCTTTCAAATCAAATCAAATCAAATCAAATCAAATCAAATTTCATTCATACAGCCTAAAATTGCAATCACATTACCTCAATGGGCTTTACAATCTGTGTGTCTGTAGCAGACATGAGGAAAACAAGGAAAAGGAAGAGGATGTTGGAAGGATAAGACTGTGTTGTGTGAACCTGGCAGCCCCTAGCTATTAATCACATATTTGATCTGGTGTCGGCCATTTTGATTTTCACCGCCATTTTGACCAATTTCCATGCCTCGTACTTTAACAAACTGTCTACGGATTTAACACCATAGTCTACACATTCACTCAGTATTATCCACAGACCTTGAAGATGAAACATGCAGAGGATTGATTTTCCACCAATATGGCATACCCCATTATTGTGTGTTGCTGGACTAATATTACAAACACAGTTAAGTTTTATGTTTCCTCTCAGTTTGACATCTACAGTACATAAACAACCATGAGCTAGCCTGACACTCCTGGCTATCATCCATTTGTTGTTTTGTGCCACAAAAGGTTTATTATTACATTTCACATATGTAGTACTACTCCCCAAAGAGAAACCCTTCAAATTTTTTTATTTGCACTCACCAAAATAGCAAGCTAGCATGGCTTACTTATGGCCATTAATAAAAAGAAACTTTTGTTTTTGCCCCCACTTTTTACAAGTTCAAGTTGAAGTTTGAAGACTTTTTATGCACACAGAAGGCTTTTTTCTCTCAGACTGTATGCACACATTTGTAAAATTTTTGGTTAAAGTCAGTGAGCATGTTTCGTTTCTCAAGATAATCCATCCACCTGACAGGAGAGACATATCAAGATGTTGATTAACTGCATGGTTAGCGGACAGCTTACGGCTGCTTACGATAAAAAACACTCTAAAATGTACAAGTAAAGACAATCATTTGTCACTTAAATATGCACCAAAAATGAGTTGCAGATATTCATGTTTTGGTCACAAATACTGCAAACAACAAGGCTGTGACCATGGATCACAAAACCAATCAATACCTGGTATTTCAGCAAACATAGGGCAGATACCATACACTACATTGCTTTTATTATTTTGTGAAGCACTTATACAACTATATTCATATACTGTATATATAAACGTTTAGTCTGATTAATACCAAATAAGCTAAAGAGAAACGGCGAGGAAGATCTGTGTGTGTCTGTGAAATATGAAAACACATTTGGTAAGAAGTAATCATTTTATATAGCAGCAGAACATTGCAACGGCAATGAAATCTTTTTCCTCTAAATTCATCTACTTTGATGGTAAAAACAGGAAAGGCAAGAAAGATTAACCGAGCAGCTCAGTGTTAACCACACTTGTTATCTAAGCCACCCTGCCAGGTCCATTTATAAAGCACAATTAAGGGGAATTGTTGTAACACAACATAAGTGACACAATTTGCGGTGTATTTGTGGTGGCAGTGATGACTGCTGTCACCACAGGTCTTTGTAACCTGACACCTTGTCAATAGCAACTTGCAAGGCCTGCCAGTCTGTGCTTGTTTGTTTCCTCACACACTGTTTGGCTAGAGTGCAGCAGAGCAGAACCTGCCCTATAAACAACAGGATCTGTGCCCGACTTGCTGAGTGACTGATGGAGTTTTCCCATTGGTCTTGGCTTTAAAATGGCACCGGTGCTGACGTAAACAGTAGTAACCAGACCAAGAGGCAATGTAGATTTCAGTGCTTTATTTCAGTGCCGCTGTAACTTTAATTACTGCCCCCTTAGCGCTATGCTTAACTTACTTAATGTTGTTAATGTGTAATTTACATCAAGTAAGTAAGTTAATGTTGTTAAATTAATGCACTTATCTTGCATGTAGGATGAACTAACAAACACAGCCATAATGGCAAGCTAACGTCGCTAACATTGTGTATAAATTTGTTGTGTTACATTCAAAATTCCTGCTGGATGTCAGCTTTCTCTGCTTAATGCAAAAGTTTGAGTGCCTGTGATCGCAATAATATTTGACCTCAGATATTTCGTTTAAGATTACGTTTATATATATATATATATATATATATATATATATATATATATATATATATAGATATAGATATAGATATAGATAGATATACGTATATATATATATAACCGGAACAATTCTGACTTCAAGGTGCCCCGAACATATACGTAGAGTGAAAGCTCTGCTTGTGTAGAAGAGTGTCCGTTTGCTTGAAGTAGACCTTAAGGCCCCCACTCACGGCCCAAACTCAAACCAACAGAACACCTGCCTTTATCCGATCACTCTGTTGCCTCTTGTCTGACCCGTTCGGCAGAAAAGTTGCATTGAACACACCACTTCAACATCCTGCCAGCCCTGTTCGCAGCCTTGTTTCTTCATCCATGTTAAGTATTGCCAAGTTTTATTTTCTGTATAGGTACTTCTTGAGAAGAATGATTTTGAGTTCATATATTTCTGGTTAGAGTTTTTTTTTTTTTTTCAGTTTGAGATTTTTCATAGCTTTTGTTTTCCCTCCTTTTGGAGCATTTTCTGTTGTAAATTTTATACTATAGAGTAGATAATTTTCATAGCCTGAGCGCTTTCCTCTTCAGAGTGTTTTTTGTTGGTTAAATTTTCATAGTTTATTTTCTTAAGATTAGTGTAGCCTTTTTCCTCCATCAGGAGCGTCTTTTGTTATTTCTTTCGTGTGGTTGTCTCCTTGTCTTGTCCTCTGGTCTCACAGATTTTCATAGCCTGTTAATTCAATGCTGCTGCCTATCTGCATCTGAGTCCTCTTTTCTGCCCAAGTCTGACAAAAACAGCTGCATACTGAACATGCAGTGAGGCATTACCAAATGAACACAGATTAATTCATCCTGAAGGGACATAACAGCTAGTCTCGTGCCAGTACTCCAAAACATGAAAACAGTGAATGATGGAACGGAGTGCATAGAAAAGCAAAGCGCACACAGTATTCCGCCCCTCCCACACACCGCGCTGATTCGCTAGCACACCAACAATCAGCAAATCCAATAGCTCAGACGGCCAGCAGCCAACCTCCTCAGACATTGCATGTTAAATTGGAGTAAACAAGGTCCGCGCAGCTCCGGAAGCTTCCAGTGCAGCTGAACACACCCAACATATTTGTTCCCAACCTCGTCCGAGTCTCCCCAAATGCTTCAGACGTCCAACAGTTGGGCCTTTGTGTTCCTGCCTTTAATGCATCCACAGTCTGAAACAATGAGATGTGCCGGTGGAATTTTGTGGGTAATGCTTAAATTACACGACCAAACCTGAACCCACATTTGTTAAGTTGCCAGATACTCTGATATATACTCACACAGAAGAATCACTATTTGATCTGTATCACAATTTAATGTTAACACAGCTTTGTGTGGATGCTGTTTTGACCCAAATGCTTTTTAGTGTGCAGTTAGGGATTCAGAAGGAGAGAGGGAAATTCATAAAGTGAGATCTGGCTGCTCAGACAATAAGGCTTTGAGTATGTAATAAATCACAATCCAGTGCAGTCAGACTGAGCAGCGGCAGGCATTCTAACTGTGTCGTGATCAGGGCAATGCAAAGGTTGGATAGACGGAGAGAGCAATGGAAGAAGACTGAAGAAGCAATCAATCAATTATCGAGGGCCATTCATGCCAAGTCTTGTCTAACCCTTGAATATGAAATGCCCAGTTGACCTTCACTATGGCAGTCAGTCTCACATTTATATGGCACTAATGAGACAGTGACTGGGTGTGATGGATTATGTAGTTAGGCGCTGTGTTAACAAATGTGCCTATATGATTGGGAAATAGACAGAGCTGTCTAGCTTAACATGTGGTATAAAACAACAAAAAGAGCAGATTCACAAATGAGTAAATAAATGAAGACAATGCGTTTGGTGGAATGAGTCAAACAAATGAATGATAAACCAGCATTTGTTTGATTTGTCATTCATTGTACACACTGGTTTTAAAAATGTGTGGAATGTGGTGTCACGTTTTCCCTCAGGTTCAACGATTTGCCTCACTCGTACCAAATCAAAGTAGATTACCTTGTGAGTCAAAGCATTTTTTTTACCTGTTAAAGTTTAGCTCTTATCTTTATCTTTCCACAAGCAGAGCTGTCTGATTCTCCATGTATTCATATTTTCAGCTCAAAACGGAAAAGGAAACCAAAACGAAATAATGAATCTAATTTCCATTTTCCGTTATCAAAATCAGCCGCACCTTTTTTCAGTGCGCAAATGCACGAACATTTACGGTAATCGTACTGAACCCGCTCTGACAGTGAGACTTTTACAGTCATCATTCCCGGCAGCAGCGAAACAATATGGTGATAGGCCCCGGTGCAGATAGGTTTTTTTTGTCGCTCGTGCGCACTGCACACACACACACACACACACATATAGGCGCGCGTGCTAGGACACACGCACAGCCACCGTATTACCAAATAATAGTCAATATCACACTGGTGATCCCCATGGCTCTGGTGCAGCAAAAAATAAAAAGTATGACTTGACATTCAAACTTTCTGTTGTAAAATATGCAGAGAAAAACTCTGGGGAAGCAGCCGCTAGACGTTTCTCTGTCGACCCCAAGAGAGTAAGAGATCAAAAAATCAAACTGAACGTCAGCGTCTCTCCAAGGAGGACAGCAGCAGGGCCAGGCTGCCTGGTGGAGGGAGGACAAAGGCTAGCGAGGAGCTTGAGATAAACATGCGGGGACGGGTGATCAGAAAACGGGCACGCCACGAAAGTGTGCCCGACAACGTGATCAGGGCGATGGAGAAACAAATGTAAGCCACCATGAGTGACAGCAAAGATGAGGAGTTTGCCACCAGTGCTGGTTGGGTAAATCGTTTCCTCCGCCACAACAACCAGAGAATTCATCCAAGAGGCTGGCGAAGTGTGTGACATTTTCATCCCGGATCTTTGAGAAGAAGAAGTTGAACGCCTGTCCCAAATTGCTGCCTGGTCCCAAACAAACGCCTGGTCTGTTAAGTGATTTAAACAAATAAACGCACGGCTATTATTTGGTATGTTACGGTATGATAACTCTCCCGGCTCGGGGAGAGAGACAGGCATTGGTTCAGCCCACAGTGCTCAGCTGCAGACACAGCAGAGAGGTGACGAGACGCAACTCATCATGACTGACAGGCATCAAGGCCACTCAGCGTTACCTTACCGACCCGCCCCCAGCCATTTCATTCACAAAAACAGGTCCTATGGCAATTCTGGACAGCTGTTTTTTTTATTGTCTTTTTTCCTTCCTTCATGCTTGGGGTGTTATTATGACTGGAAAAAGAGCTACTCACTAATCCAAGCTTCAGATTTGCAAAGTGTTGGAGGAAATACTCCGGTCTTTTACTTAACAAAAAGGGAGTAACACCACAGACTAATAATACTCTGTTACAAGTACATTTCTACATCAAATTTGGGAAAAATACTTATTCTTGTCCTCTGTTAAGTATTTGACACATGATTACTCAAAAAGTACACAGTAAAAGTACTTCATATTATGCATGCAATTAGTGTAGGGACTGCTAAGATCAGCATTATATGAATCTTGAACTACTTATGGAAACATTTTTTTTTTCCCCCATGTCGTCCTTTGCTTTGAAATCCGGAAGAGTACTCACGTGATACCTTCAGTTTATTTCGGGGAAAAAACTGATTGTGAGTCTGCAGTCTGGCCAACAGTCAGAGCGGGTTCAGTACGATTACCGTAAATGTTAGTATATTTGACCAAGGAAACACGAACCACGGCTGGCTGGACCGCAGTACATTTAGCAAACAGAAACAGAGGCTCTCTGCTTGCATCAAAAATACGTGCCATGTATTCTCTGCAGAGCAGAGCAGAGCAGAGAGGCAGTACTGAGACGCTGCTGAAACAGTGCAGTGGGTGGAACTACAAGCATTGTCCTAGAATGGTTGCAACACAGAGCTGATAAAGGCCAGAAGTAATTGAAGTTTTCTGTGCTCACAAAAGGCTTACTTTGTTAGAAGATAAACCTATTTAGTGGACAAACATGTTTTGGTCTGGTCACAGTAAAAGGCAACTATATATTGTGCAGTTTCATCACACAACACAATATCACAGATGTCTCAAACTTTGACTGCAGGACTATTCTTCAGAGCTGTTACCTGAGAGGTGAACATTCACTTCACTACCATAAGCTGTCTCCAATGATGTCAAGATTTCAAAGTAATTGGTAATACAGCCAACAAGCCTCACAACAGAAGGCTACTTTAAACCCAGATCTGCCCAGGACCTCCACATTTAGCTTCTGCAATTATGTCTGAGACCAGCTGCCTGGCACACCTGTGCACTAATCACACAGTTTAATCCTTATCTTGATATGTCGCAGCTTTTTTCCCAACATTTAAGAACATTTTCCTGTATGATTACACAGACTTTCAAACGTTTTGAAAAAAGTAATCTAAAGCAAAAACGGGTGCAGAAGTATATAACAAATAAAGTAGATTATCATCAGCATAAAAATGATTATAAATTAATTATTTGGAAAAGCAGCAGAATGCTCACAGAGAACATGACCGGGGGGAAAAATGGTACTTTGTGGCACATCACATATTACAGTAAAAGTCTTGTATATCATGTGAAGTATTGTTTTTTTTTGTTTTGTTTTTGTTTTTTTTTGTTTTTTTTTTCAGAAATATGGTGAGTATGATTCTACCATTGTAGAGCACCTCCTTCACCCTCCCAACTAAACATGACTAGTTAAGGGGTGGCTTTTAATGGCCATTATGGCCAGCTGCATAGGGATCTACATCAGTATACACTGCTTAATGGAATATAGTTTCTTTATTATCAACACATTCTAAGAGGCTGTTGTTGATGAGATGCTTTTTTGTATTCTTGGATATATTTTCCCCTGGGCTAATAAGTAAACGTAATTGTTACTTTTTCTCTTAGCTGACTCATTAATAGTGGGTCAAAGTAAATATTCAACCATATTACATAATAAATGAAAGCGATTGTTCCATTTGTCTCCTCCTCTGATTTCTAATCTCATTCACATTCCTCCCTTCCTTTCTTTATTTTCTCCCAGTATCCTAATAGAGTGAGTGATTGTGAGGAAGAATTGAAGGAAATGAGCAAAAAGGAAAAACAAACAGAGCCCATCAAGGGAGCAGAGACTTAGCCTCAACACTTAATTGATGTCTGGAGTCTTCAGGTCATTTTTAGTGGACGACAGGAAAGCCAGAGCTTTCACTGAATTATCTAAATAAAACTCTCTTCTTGGGGGTTAGCCAAGACAAATGCATAAATTCCCACACCACCAGAGAGGCACTGTGGATTTTTCCACCAAGAGAAGGTCTCGTAAAATTTTTTTCTAGCCTGCTCTGACTCTCCATTCCCCCTCTAACTGAATTAACAGATAACACATTTTAGCACTTACATCAGCCAGCGGTATCAGTGATGTTTAAACGGCACAAATATTCACCCATGATAGAAAATGGATGAATGAATATGTTCACACACACACAAGCTGTTGTGTTCTATTGCCAATGGGGCGTCAATCATGCAGACAACTTAATTTTCGTTATCTGCGAGCACTGTTGCTTCAGTTAATTTCAAAGACTCTGCTGGTGTGATTCTTTAATGATGTGATGGGTTGATTAGCTCTACCAATCTCCTGTTTGAGTGCTTTCGAGCATTTGGCCTTGATGAACAGAAAATACCTCAACTACTCCAGGAGAAACTAATAAAGCTTTTACTGTACTGTTATGTGCAGACGATACACTTAAATGTGTAACAGGCTAATGCAATATATCTGTTTGGCATACATGTTTTGTCATAAACTACGGAAAATTTGCAGGCTGATTTATGGGCTTTTCCCTGTAATGATGCCTCCATTACTGCATTAGCAGAGATATCCTGAACTTATAAACACACACTGAAAATTATGATACTGTCATGATTTTGTCCTGCCCTTTGCAGTTTAGAATTTGATACACCATACTAATAATCTGTCAAAATTGTATTGATAATTCTAGCAATACTGACCATTTCTTAAATTGGGATTTGTGGTTTGATAAAACCCTCATCCTTCCTGGGGTGCCTAACTCTTCTGTATTGTATTTAGTTTTACCTACCATATTCTAGCAGTCAGCATCCAGTGGCATACATCATATAATTCTGGCAAATCTTCAGTTTGAATCTGGCTAATTCTCTCTCCCAATTTCATATTTTGAATAAGATAAAATATAACTTTATTAATCCACAAAGGAGATTATTGTGCCAAAGATTGTGATATATATTTAGCCCAAACTGAAAAAAGACAACCATTAACAACTGGGGTGAGGGTCATACACTGGTCAATATGAAAATTTTAAATATGAATGAAATATATAAAATATGCAAAAGTCAGGAAAGTTAAGTACAAGAATGAACTAAAAATGAACTATAATAGAAATAGTAGTAAAGTAGTTTTGGTAGAGAAGCTCCTGCAGCCTTTTTAAATGATAATAATAATAAGCTGAACAGAGAACAAATGATGAAAAAGAGAATTTTTCAGAGGGCTAGTGCTTATAGTAGTTTTTTTGACAGGTGAAAAGTAGCACCTATCTCTCACAACACAAGTTTGATATGGAATGGCGAGTGTGTGAGTGTCAAGGTATTGTTCTCCCACCCTGCAGGAAATACATGCCAGCTGATGTAATTCCATGATTTCTTGTTTGTAATCTGATAAGATGAATCATTTAATAGAAATTCAAAACATTTCTTTTTTTTTTTTCTTTTTTTTTTAATTCATGTTTTTTCAGCCAAGAAGCATACAGATCAGTACTTTCCTGCTTAAAGGACCAGAGGTTCAGCATAACCATCAGATTCCACCGGGCACATTTCTGTTACCTGAAGTGTGTGACACTGTTTTGTTCCATCCTTCATGCTGTGTCATTTCCCACTGTGAGCGTTCAAGGAGCTGTGTGTCATGCCTGCCTGATATTGTTGACTTGTGTTTCATTCCTTTCATTCATTTTCCTTAATTTTCGACTGACTTTATTTGTGACGGAAGTTGCAGTTCAAGTCAACACGTATCAACATCAGGCAGGCATGATGCTCCATTTCTGAGCATTTCCATGTTTTTAAAGGTTATTTTTTGTAACAGGTGATAACAGCACACAATCTCTGTTTTTTGCTGGTAAAACTAAACTGTTGCCACTGTTAATTTACCAAAGGCAGTAGATAAATCACACACACACACACACACACACGCACACACGCATGCACGCACGCATGCACACACGCACGCACGCACACACACACACACTCACAAACACACTTGCTTGGATTTGCTTCTAAAGTGATTAGAATTAGCACAGGTAGTATTAGGGAGAAGGTGGGTTGCTCTGCTCACACACTCAGAAATCAGAAGTGGCTCTTTGTTAGCACTTGCGCTTTAATGTCATTATCTAGCATTCATTGCTGATTAGAATTATATTGCATATATAAGCAAGTGTTGTGAAGATGAAGGAAAATAAATAGGGAGATTAAATTAGGCATGGGTAGAGAGCATAGGGCAAAAAGATGAGATACGGCAGTGATAAAATACAAATCTGTACAGCAGGGATGAGACTCAAGGGCTTACAAATTAATGGCCATGACTAATTCCTGAAAATTGTCTTTCAATTTTCTTAGATTGGTCTTTTATTTATTTATTTTTTTTGGTATCATTATCTATCATTATTGTATTGTGTAGATTTACATGTTTATTTAGTATAACTAATGTAGCATCTTAAAGACAACTTGAGGTAAGCATGTTCTCAGGTTTAAAATATCATATTTTATTTATACCTACAATATGCTTTCCAGAGGTACATGCTGTGACACATATTTAATCCATTTAAAATTTAACAAATCAGTTTAATTTGTTTGTTCAAAAAGTCTATGTCAATACCTGAATTATGGATATTGGTCATTTTGCTAAAAAGGGAGATGAGGTCCCTCCCTTATATCACCCGTTGCCTAACCTTGTCATTCTCACGATAACCAGTTTTTTAAAAAGGATCAAAATAAACTCAACTTATTCAAAAAGTGAATTATATATCACAGATCTATGTTTGGCCACATTTGGTTCCCAAGGGACAAGGGGAGATTCTAAGATGTGATATGTCGTGGTTTCATTCTTGTGACAAATGTACTTATTGTAAGTTGCTTTGGACAAAAGCATTTGCTAAATGCCCTAAATGTAAATGTAAGGTAAATGTAGGTCTTAATTTTAGGTGTGATCAGATGCACAGATGGTGAACTGCTGTCTTAAGGCATCAGAAAGTTACAGCACCATAGAGCAACAAAAAGCTGGTCATGAGTAAAATGTGCAGTGTGTTTCCTGCTATTTAAAGGAGGCATTAGATGCTCATAGGAGCATTAGGAGTTTTAAATAATCAATTACATTTATTGGCTGTTCCTCGTGCGCATATGTGTATGTTAATGTACAGAAAGACATACTGTTTCTGTTTCTGGGGGATTGCTGTAGGTCATCAATATTTTCCTCTTTAAGGACGTATATCATTCTCTCATCTTACCAGTTATTGATCAGGATGATCTCTTTTTTTGACCTGTCCTGTCTGATCCACAGACTGAGATCTGCATGCATGCAGCAGCGCTCCTCTTCCTCCTTGTTAAATATCAGCTTATTTTTGCAGTCAAACAGAGTTGTTGAGACAGTGGTGCAGAGGGTCTGGCAGCCGAGGATCACACGCCTTTCCCTCACTGAAGACAAATGATACAGTTTAATACGGGCCAGTCCTTGTACACTTGACCCTTAAAGGGTATGGAAGAGAACACTTGGATTCGTTTGATTTATGTTTCTGCCCAAAACACACTCATGAATGATTTGTAGTCTACATCCCACCTCTTTGCACTGTGTGCCACACTTAGTGCCTAGATTATCCACCGTTTAACTAGAAATATGGACTTAGACAAGCTCTATACGCACTAGTGCTTTAGATTGAGTGCCATAGAGGTTTAAATAGGGCCCTTAATGTTTTTAATGATTAGAGACATGGATGTGGATTTGTTTTCTTCTATGAAAAATGTTGTGGTTTCCACACAAAACTGCTCAAAGCAGACATCAAACATAAATGGCCTATGTAACATGTTATATATAAACATATTAAATGATATATTTGCAGGTGAAAAATGTATTTAGGTGCTGAGATCTGCTTAAGTGTACTGTCTTGGCTCTGTTCTTTTTCTGTACTGGCACATCACAAATCATGTATCTATCAATCTTTGAAAAGCAACTACCTTGTAAGCATGAGACTTTCCTGTAATCTAATTCTTAAAAACTGTAAGTATGTACATTATCTGTATATGTGGCAGGTTTACTAATGTAATGCTGGCTGGCTGAGAAGCATGCATGATGCAAGAGTTCTTAGATACTCCACAAAGGCTGAGAAACAAGCTGCTGCAGCAGGTAGATCTAGCCCACAGTACCCCAGTGCTTTGAATGAAGAGTGAAACTGCACACAAGACAATATTTGGCTAGTGATTCGCAGTTAATTCTCAGTCGAACCATATATGTGACCAGTAAGATAAAAGCCAATAACAATAAACATCTTGAACTGGTGTGATTGAGGGGAGGAGTGTATGAGTGGGGCTGTATAGGAGAGGGAAATGATGGGAGCTAGAAACAAAGAGGTAGCATGTGGTGCAAAGGGACCGACTCCATTGATTAACCTGCTTCCTTTGATGAGTTCTTTTGTCTCACTGGAGAGTGGGATCTTGCCTGAGCCGAATGTGGGCTGAGTGGAAGTGTGTTAGCAATACGTTTCCTAGAAATGACCAAATGCATGTATACAGCAAAATAAATAGATACAATTAAATGTGTACCTAACTGAAATAATGAGCACAATAATAACATTGTGACAGCCCAGATATTTTGTTTGTTTAGCAAATATCAAAATGTATGTGTAGAGGAGCCCTGATAAATACCGTGAAACCCAGTGTGATCTTTCCATTCAATGTCCCTGCCTACGAGCATAGGAAGGCATAAATACAAAACATCAATTTAGAAGTCAGTATCCCTTAGGGCATAAATTAACTCTAACATGTTAATATTAAGCGATTAGATTACCATAAAATGAATGTTTTACCCTAGCCTTTTAGGAGTTTACACATTCATTTTATGGTAATATTAAAAAAAAATCCCCGACTCACTCTGGTGGGGTGGTATCTGTGCCATCCTCAAGCTCAGGTCCTCTACCAGAGGCCTGGGAGTTTGAGGGTTCTGTGCAGTATCTTGGCTGTTCCTAGGACTGCACTCTTCTGGACTGAGGCTTCAAATGTTGTTACTGGGATCTGTTGGAGCCACTCTCCCAGTTTGGGGGTTACTGCCCCGAGTGCCCCCACTACCACTGGGACCACACTAGCCTTGACCTTCCACATCCATTCCAGCTGCTCTTTCGACACTTGGTACTACTAAGTTTCTCGTGTTCCTTCTTCCTGATGCTGGCGTCAGCTGGGATCGCCACATCTATCACCACCACCCTCTTCTGCTCTTTTTCCACCACCACTATGTCCGGTTGGTTAGCCAGGAGCTGTTTGTCAGTCTGGAAGCTGAAGTCCCACAGAACCTTGGCCCTGTTGTTCTCAGCCGCCTTCTGTGGTATGGCCCATTGGGATTTGGGTATTTCTATTCCATACTGGTTGCAGATGTTCCTGTATACTATCCCAGCCACTTGGTTGTGCCTCTCCATGTACGCTGATCTTGCTAGCATCTTACACCCTGCTACTATGTGCTGGACTGTCTCAGGGGCTTCTTTGCACAGTCTGCATCTTGGGTCTGATCTACACTGGTAGATCCTGGCCTCTATGGCTCGTGTGCTTATGGCCTGTTCTTGTGCTGCCATGATTAGTGTCTCTGTGCTGTCTGTCAGTCCTGCATTTTCCAGCCACTGGTAGGATTTCTTAATATCAGCCACTTCTTCTATCTGATGGTGGTACATGCCATGTAGGGGCTTGTCCCTCCAGGTTGTCTGCTCCTCCTCCTCTGCACTCTCATCAGGGTTCTGCTGCCTGAGACATTCACTTAGCAGTTCATCCTTCAGGGCCATTTTTCATGTATTCTCGAATTTTCGATGTTTCATCCTGGACCGTGGCCTTGATGCTCACTAGCCCTTGGCCTCCCTCTTACCACTTAGTGTATAGCCTCAGGGTGCTGGACTTGGGGTGGAGCCATCCGTGCATGGTGAGGAGCTTTCTAGTCTCGATATCTGTGGCCTCTATCTCCACCTTTGGCCAGCTTATGATACCAGCGGGGTATCTGATGACTGGTAGTGCATACATGTTGATGGCTCGGACCTTGTTCTTACCATTCAGCTGACTTTTCAGGACCGGCCTTACTCTCTGGAGGTATTTGGCTGTGGTTGACTTCCTTGTGGCCTCTTCATGATTTCCATTAGCCTGTGGGATGCCAAGGTACTTGTCTTGGATATCACCTATGTTGCCTTCTGGAAGGTCAATCCCCTCAGTCCTGATCATCTTGCCTCTCTTTGAGACCATCCAGCCACACTTGTCCAATCCGAATGACATCTCTATGTCATCGCTGTAGATCCTGGTGGTGTGGATCAGTGAGTCTATTTCTCGCTCACTCTTGGCATACAGCTTGATGTCATCCATGTAGAGCAGGTGGCTGATTGTTGCCCCACTACGGAATCGGTACCCGTAGCCAGTATTCGTGATGATCTGACTGAGGGGGTTCAGGCCTATGCAGAACAGCAGTGGTGATAGCGCATCTCCTTGGTATATGCCGCACTTGATGCACATGATGACTTGGGCAGTCGGCTTTGAATTGGCCTCTAGGGTTGCCTTCCACATTTCCATCGAGTTCTGGATGAAGGCCCTTAGGCTCCTGTTGATCTTATACAGTTCCAGACATTCCAGTATCCATGTGTGCGGCACTGAGTCGTAGACTTTCTTGTAGTCAATCCAGGCAGTGCACAGGTTGGTCTGTCTCTTCTTACAGTCTCCGGCGACTGTTCTATCAACCAGTAGCTGGTGCTTGGCTCCTCTGGTGTTACTGCCAATTCCTTTCTGTGCCTCGCTTATATATTGAGCTACATGCTTACTCATTTTTGCCGCAATGATGCCTGACAGGGCCTTCCATGTTGTGCAGAGACAGGTAATTGACCGGTAGTTGGATGGGATGGGTCCCTTCTGGGGGTCCTTCATGATTAGGACTGTCCTGCCCTGGGTTAGCCACTTTGGGTGGGTCCTATCCCTCAGCAGCTGGTTCATCTGTGCTGCTAGCCGTTTATGGAGTGCAGTTAGTTTCTTCAGTCAGTATGTATGGATCATATCGGGGCCTGGTGCTGTCCAGCTCTTCATCTTTGACACTCTTTCTTGGATGTCTGCCATTGAGATGGTTGCTGGTTCTTGTTCTGGGATGTTGCTGTGGTCAGCCCTTAGGTCCACTAACCATTGGGCATTGGTATTTTTCATTTTATGTGTAAAAGGTTGCGTGGACTCCCCTCTTGTGTGACAGGGACGTACAGGGCTGAAGGGCACATTGGAGCCACTTCGACCTAGCACACTGTCCCCCTCTGCCACCTCTATACCTCCAGTCACACCAATGATTGATAGCCAGAATATGAAAGTTAACAAATGAGCATGTATTAAATAGAAAATCCCTGTTAAAACCTCCCTGTTTCTCAAATTCCTTTTACGTTAAAACAAATGTGAAATGTTTGGTTTTGGTGTACAGCACAAAAAGCCTTGCGTTGTTTTCCTCACTTCAGCCATGTGTGTCCCTCACTCTCGGTTACTACACTGGTAACTGATACTTCCTCAACAATTGAGCAAATTTGCTCATCAATGGGCGAGAGGTCAGCTGTTGCCAGTCCCCCACCTGGTCACAGTTATGTTCTGTCTATGAGATCTGCTCTTTGCAAGAAGCATTTACGGCTGCAATATTGCAAGGCAATGATGCGGGACAAGGGCTATGGCTTCCAATCAAAACTCTTATCTTGGTCTCGGTCTCCCCTCTGCGTTCCGCTATTTTTGCACAGACCAAGCCAAGTATCATGGACATATAAACAAGTATCTATTCATTGCAGGCATCTCTTTAATCTTTTCTAGGCAATTGCGGGATTGATCTAGGCGGTGTCTTGGTGGCATCCAAGTTGATTTTGGATTTATGAAAGAAAACTGAGCACTTGCAGATGTACAGAAGGTTATATCAATCAGAATATTTTTTGGCGTATGTACATCTTTCATTTGTAAGATTGGTGTGAATTCTCCACAGGATTTTATAAATGAGTTCCCTCATGAGGTCTCATGATGATATAGATTTCACGTTTTCTGTTAAATACTGGCTTTTTAAATGATAGCCACTATAATTACGGCTTTTTAATATTTCCACTGTCTTTGTTCTTCTGTGTTTGGAGTGCCTGGATTGCCTCCCTGATTTTAAAGCTAAAAGGCTGCTGTAGCAGGGGGTTAAACATTGTTTTCCAATGGGCCCAATAGGAATTAATCAAACTGGGCGTACCCTTTGATATTTTTACGTCTTTAAAAATGACATTCACATATGAGATAGAGAGGAGTGTTTGGTAGGAAATGGGAGATTTAATGAACAATGGATGGAAGTGAAAAGTTCTGAGGGCCACATGGAGAGGAAAGGCTAAACTCTGCCAGGAATGCTACTCATCACACCGCGCTCCATCTCAGCTTCTATAATCTCATTACTGTCAAACAGAGAGGGGGATTAAGATCAGTCTGCCTGATGTTAAAATTTGCCATTCACTTTACTCCCTGCTGTTAAAGTCCATTCTTTAGCTTTTATGTTCTATCAGACATGCTGAGCTCCACTGCTCTGAAGAATGCCTGCATTTTTTTCTGCAGTGAGTCAATGAGCCATATATATTACACTTCTTATATGTATCACAACACAAGTTATGTGTCTCTGAGGACCCAGTTGTCTTTTTATAGTTGACATATTATAATGACAGCTAGTGAAAACTGCTGCTAGCACTTCATGAAGTTGATTGAGTAAGAGGTTCAAAAGACCACTCAAAAGATGCTGCCGCCACACAGACTGACTGGCTGAAGACAGTATAGTTTATATTTATGTTGAAATACAAAACATTGCTTTGATAAATGCTTATCAATAACTTTCTCACATTTCTACGCTTACATTGCCGTTTTTATGTTCAGAATACATTCTTCGCTGCATTACAGGCTCTTCAATATTTGAAGTGCCACTTTGTCCTGGCTATTTATAAGTTAACATCTTAGATGAGAGCTTTGTAATGATTGCCTTGTATATCTCAAGTACTGTACATTCCATCCAGCTGTTTTCACTTCACCTACATTTCATTACTCGGTAGCTGTTTTAATGCTGCTTGCATTTTACATATTACTGCAATTGTATTTTTTAATTATCATTATTATCATGTACTTGAACACCTTTTAAAGCCTCACTTAAGGCATTCACTGTCGAGTTTTGTTCACCTTAGGAGGCTTTTCAGTTTAATACCCTCACATACATTCACAGGAATAAATGAATGACTCAGTCATCTCTTACATTAACTGGATCAACACAAAGTTTGAGAAGACGTCACTGAGGAATGTCTAATAAAATCTCCACACACATTTCCTACTTCATCTGACAAACACAGCAATTTAAAAACTGTAACTGTAAAAGTACTGTAAAATGCTTTGAGTAAATTCAAGTCCATTTGCCATTTTCTTTTGAAACCAGTGGAGTCCCCCCCTGTTGGCCATTGATAGAATGCAGGTTTATGGCACCACATAACATTTTTCATGCGGAGAAGTGCTGGCTGTGTGCTCAGGAGCACTAACATGAGCGTTGCGAACTGCAGGAAAAAAACGCTGCATGTGCATCTTGTCTCTATTACAACAAATATTGTAACAACCACTGTTCTATGATTGACACTGCCCCTTCACAGTTTACCATCTGTTTGGTTTGTATCGACATTGGGACATCAGAGCAAGGAGGATGTGGGTGATGGTATAATCCACACAAGACAGAAATACGGTGAATATTATCGCTCAGGCCAGGAAAAAGAAAAAGAGGTGTTCAGTGGTGAAGTCACCTTTGCCTCTCTGAAAAGTTGCAGAATCAGAGCGGCAGCGTTGCTCCTCATTGGGAATGATTAAAAAAAGATGCTGGTGCTCCAAGAAAAAAAAAAAACTTTTTCAAATCCAGATGTGCCATCCACTGACTGAATGTCCATGTATTAAGGCAGTACTGTTGGTCAACAACATGGAAATCCCAGATACCAAATGAAATAATTATGAAATAATTGATGCATAATTGATTTCATTGCACTGAATTGTAGATAATTGCTCTCTCAAAAAAATATTTTCTGCCAATCTGTGTTGACAAAAAACAGAACACCCGCTGTTGAAGGGTGTCTTGCCCAAATCGTCCATGTGGCAAAATTAAAACAAATTAGTGATGTCCTCGATTTTTCCTTTTTTCCATTCACAGCAAGAGGGACCACATTCAAATGATAAAGTTATTATGTGAGTTGTGTCTTATTTTTATAATCTCTGCTGACAACAAACAATCAATTTTCACAGGGAATGGGAAATGTTTGTTCCAAACAAATAACATTTCTTGAAACTAATACTTACAAAAAAATACATTCATATCTAAAATCTGTATCTTCTATGTAGCAAATCAATCGAGTTCTTAGAACCAGACCCTTCATGGTTAAGTAGTCATATTTTTAATGTAATTTAGTGTCAGAGGGTTTCCTGTAAAGAATGACAGAAAATTTGTACACAAAAAACTCTTATAATTTCACATTTAAAATAAAGTTAAAACTTCAAGTGGGCTTGTTTATCTATTAATGCTTCAGTTCCATCCAGTACTACGGAAATAAATTTAAATTTTGTTTTAAATTGATTATTGGACACTTAAACAAACCTTTCACTGCACCAGTGTCTGCAAAGTGTTAGTTGTGTGCGGCAGTTAATGTGTCTTTTTTTTTTCTTAAAATGTTTTGCTAAACAAATTATGTTGAAACACAGCCTGTCATACCTAAAGGGAAGAGTAGGACGCTTTGGGAATAAGGCTACTTTGCATTTTATTTTATTATTGAGAAACTTGACACTATTGTGTCTGTACCATAAATATGATGCCACATAAAAGCTTATCTTAAACTAGAAGTAGAGGGACTAGAAAACACTGGGGAAAGGTTAACCTGACTCTGTCTAAATCTGCGTGAAGTCCATTAATGGAAACTGTACAGGGCAATATCAAGTCTGATAATCAATTTCAAAAGGACTATAGGCTACATTGAAATATTCACCTCCCACTGAGTTGGAAACTTATTTACTAGGAAAACTGCTGCTGAATTTGATCACCATGGGGCAGTGTATATCTGTGTGTGCTGTGTCTCAGCCACAGTGAATACCAGAGGAAAAAATGTTATATGAGAAAATATTGACTTTTCCCTTTAAGGCAGAGGCTTCTGTCCACATAAACAAAACATTAACAGCTGAAAGCTCTTATGAGGATGTCAGCTTTGTTGAGAAAAACAATAATACGAACACGAGAGCTCAGGTTATATGTTACAACTTAATGGATTCATTGTATGTATGCTTCAAGCATCCCCTATAGATCATAGTCACATTACTACTCCACAACATACAGTATGAGTCAGGGGAGAGGGTTCAGGTGGAGGGTGTTTATGCTCTTATGTGCTTTTTAGTCACATAAAATTGATTCCAGCTGAGACGTTGAGTGTAAAACTCATGCTTCAAAATCACATTGTTGAGAGAAGCCTCCTTTGTTGGTTATGCAAACAAAATATATATATATATATTCATACATGGCATGGAACATGAGGAGCCCATACAGAGGAAACCATATTGTTACTTACATTACATACCCAAAATTAGTAATACACTTCTAGCTATATGTCATAATGTCCTCAAGCAAGAACCCCAAATTGCTCCTGATGAGCAGTTGGCACCTTGCATGGCAGCCTCTGCCATCAGTGTATGAATGGGTGAATCAGTGTTGTAAAGCAGCTTTGAGAGGTCAGTAGACTGGAAAAGCGCTATAGCAGCAAGTTTATATCTTGTTTTCTGTATATGAAAGTTGTTTCATAATCATTTTTAATTTACTGGCAGACACTTATGCCAGTTATAAGATAATCAAATTGGCTTAAAGAGACAGTATTCTCATTTATGAAATAAAATAATAGTGCTGCAATGTCCATTATATAAATATCTTATTTTATTTTTTACATCGAATGAACTAAGTTGGATTGCAAGCTGAGCTTTTATGATGTAGGCAATCTGTTTTAAACTGTATAGATGCTCCAGCAGAATTCAGTTTTAGTTATTAGTTATTGTTTATTTTTTAGAGAATTTAGTTTTGAGGGTAATCAGCAAAACAATTATCTGTTTGAGAAGATGCATATATTACTTGTTACACATGAGTATTATTTAAGCAAGTTATCTGGCTTCAGGTTATTTAAGTTAGCTCATGCTCTCATGATAAACAAAAAATGATCTGAAGCTCAATTCTGTGCTGTTCTAAAAAATGCTTTTCAATTAAATGATCAATATAACATTCCTTATTGTGTTTGATTTGGGTGCCTGTTGCTATAACTTCCAAGAGAGCATCAGAGAGTTTTGAATGAAGTCAGTGAGCAGGCCACAATGTAACATAAATAAAATTATAACATAATCTTTGTGTCAGCATTTGTGCCTGAGTCACTTAGATAGATATTTTATCAACAAAGTGTTTCCTTACCTGTAATGGCCACATTGCTTTATCCATCTTAATCTGCACTGACACCCACTGAGCATGTATATGTCTGTGTGTTTGAATTCAGGTCAACCTCTCCCTGAATCTCATCAGAGAAGCTGTTTTTTTTCTCCTCTGTTCCCATTAAGTTCCCAAAGAAAACTACATTTCCCCTCCATCTACAGTTGGCAGTCAACATTACAGAACATAAACACCCGACAATGGAGCTCACCTCCACGGATCGCTGCTGCAGTCAGGTTGATAAACAGGAGTGAAAATACATCTACGTTACAGTCCTAAAATTTAAAAAGCTATCTCGGAGTTCTCCTCCCATTGGTAAATGGCTCCAGATCAGAGCAGAACCTGATGTGACTCTGGGTGTTTATTCCTCCATAAGCTCTGCACCTGACTCTCCTTTGACAGAGAGACCTCTCCCAGCTTAGAATTAGTACCACCCACTTCAGGTTCGAGCACTACCCATTTTTTGGTTCATGCCCAGTTTAGGCATATGGATACGGACAGTATACAGATATAGTTTGTTGAACAGATTATGGTTTACACTGTACTCGTGCACTTCTCATCCCTAATTAACTTTATTCCCATCCACCTCTTTTCATGCATACAGAACAGAAAAAAAAACCTTGAAATATCATACTCCCCTCAGCCCAGCAATTGATTTGTAGACCAGTAAAGCAGCAGTGATGACTAATGATACCAAAATGAAATCATGCATGAGTCAATGTTCCATTAAATGTCATTCGGGGACTGAAATTACACAAAAAGATTATTTATATTGATAAATTAATTTGGTTGCTGGAAGGGTAGATGTGATATGTTCCGTTGATAGAGGTTAAACAAAAGTTGGCTTTTAAAATCTGTCTAAACAAATCTATATTTTCAGCCAACAGAAGACAAGAAAATCTATTAACAATATATTTGGCCACTTACTACAATGATGACAAGAAGAAAGAGATTTCCTGTCAGCCAAAACAAAATAAAAACAAGACTGTGCTTCAGCTTGATAGTGAGAAATGACAGCTGTGTTACTGAGCCACCTAAGGAAAAATGACAGGCAGCTCTTTGCAGCATTTGTCATAATCCAGACCCCACACCACATGCCTGTCTGCAACCAGACAGGCAGCCTTTTATTTTCAACTATTTGACAGTTTGGCTGAGAGAGCCCTAAGCTATAGTAGAGTTCTCAACGGGCCGGCCTGGCGCCACTGCGTACGATAACAAGTGTATGAGGAAAACAATGCAGGCGTGCGGGGGGTCGGGTTCGGGCCAACAGTTCATGCTGGTGTGTCGGGCTGTGTCGGGTTCGGGCTTAAAAACCTGCAGGCTGGGTCGGGTCGGGTTGTAATTTGCAGGCCCATTGAGAGCTCTAAGCTATAGTGATGAGTCTTGCGATATTTATCTTTCCAGACATCCGAAAGGACATTTGGAAACTTATACGTAACTGGTGAGATGTAACTGGTGATACTGCCCATCAGACGTACCAGGACTTTCCTGGTGGACACGTTTGAGAGAGAGAGAGAGAGAGAGAGAGAGAGAGAGAGAGAGAGAGAGAGAGAGAGAGAGAGAGAGAGAAAGATCTGTTCCATTTTGACTGGCTCAGTGAAGTACTCTGACGAGCCAATATAGTAGTTGGCTTGCATTGTAATAGTTGGCTGTTGTCCCCCCTCTCCCATCCATATCCCTGCCTCCCTCCACAGCCAATCCTGTTTGGCTACTTGCTGGTCTCAGCCTGTCACACTCTGTCACACAGAGGACTCCTCTTACATGACAACAAAAATAATTACCTTTTAAGGAGTCCAGTGTTGCAGCATTCTCCTAAATGACTGGAGTAGCGGGGACTTCATCGATGACTCCACTGCAATTGACCAGCCAGTGGACAGTGGGCAAGACAACAACAAGACAGAGGTATAATTTAAATGAGTCCTTTATTATTTACATCTATAAATACCTAAAAAGCTCAATTGAGTCCAGGGGAAATTAATTTTAAAAAAATACTAGAGAGGGATCGCTGAAGGTGTGAGTTCTGTGTGGCTTGGTGAGTGGCCAGGCTTCACTGTCACCAGGCTAGTAGGCTGGATCCGGCTGGTCGACTGATGCACTGGCTCGGTGTGGCGGTGATACTGCTGCTGACGCCGCATGCTGTGTTGCTAATGACTGCTGCACTCCACTGTGTGGCTGCAAGGTGCTGCTGCTGCTCAGCCATTGCAGTTGCTTCCAGTTCGACCCACCGTCCTAAAACTACTCCAGCCCATGTCACACACCACACACTGTCACAGAAAAGAGCAGAGGGAGACCAACACAAGATAAGACATTCAACTTCAGAACACATGCACACAGTGATGTGTTATAGAGCCTGATGGCTCTTGGCAGGAAGGACCTCCTGAGTCTGTCTGTGGAGCAGTTCAGTGAGAGCAGCCTCCCACTGAACAAGCTCCACTGTCCCACCACCAGTTCATGTAGTGGTTGGCTGCTGTTGTCAGTGATGGAGAACAGTTTGGAGCGGGTTCTCCTGTCAGCCACCGACACCGGTGCCACAGTCCTGCTCTGCACCAATGACAGAGCTGGCCTTTTTGATTAATCTGTCCAGCCTCTGTTTGGTGCTGCCACCCCAACACACCACTCCATAGACGAGGACGCTGAAGACCACAGACTGGTAAAATGTTCGCAGCATTCTTCTGCAGACATTAAAGGATGCCAGCCTCCTCAAGAATGAGGGGGCAGATATAGAGTCAAACTGGTTAAAGAAGGTGTTAAATTAGTTTGCTCTCTCTATGCTCCCCTCCACTGCAGCACCGCCTGTCTTTCAAACCAGTGATGGTCTTCATTCCCTTCCAAACCTCCCGCATTGTCATTGACTTGTAGTTTCCTCTCCAGCTTCTGCTTGTAGGAATCTTTGACCTCCCTTGTGCAGTCTTTAAGCTCCCTCTGTGCTCTCCTCATCTCCTCTGGATCCTTGTTTTGAATGCCCGTTTCTTTCTGTTAAGTACAGCTTTAACATCACTGATCACCCAGGGTTTGTTACTCACAAAACTTTTCACTGTCTTAACAGGAACTACTGCATCCAGACAAAAGTTTAAATAGTCAGTGATGCAATGAGTGGAGCCCTCAATGTCCTCCCCAAAAGAGTACAACGTGACATGCCAGTCTGTGGTTTCAAAACAGTCCCTAAGGATCTTTATCCCCCTTTTTCCACTTCCTGATGGAGAGGGTTGTTATGGGCTGTCTTGGAAGAGCGGATGCTCTGTATGCCTCTCTTGGCATTGGCATACATCAAGTCAATGGTCCTGTTTTTACATTCTGGACAGTCCAGGAACTGGTGGAAGCCAGTCAGAGTTGAGGTGAGAGTGACATGATTAAAGTCTCCGGATATGACAAAAAGAGCCTCGGGGTAGTGAGTTTGTAGCCGTGCACCTGACATGCACGTGGCGTGTATTATCTCACATGCTGCTCCAGCGTCAGCTCTGGGAGGGATATAAACACACACCGCGATGACCTGAGTGAACGCCCTGGGCAGGTAGTATGGCCTCATGCTAACTGCCAGCAGTTCCAGATCACAGCAGCACAGAGGGTCTTTGACAATTAGGTGAGAAGGGTTGCATCATCTGTTGTTCATGTACAGTATTAGCCTCCCTCCTTCGCTCAGTAAATAATGTCTTTCAATCAATTTTGGGAGCCAATTTGTATTTTCGGGTTGTTTTTTGCTATTTTAAAACAAGCCACCATGTACTTCAATTGTTGTAGTAGAACGCTGCAATGCTGTTTTATTGGGAAGCTCCAGAAATAGTTTGTAGACCACAAAACTAGAACTAAATAGTTTAGCTTTTTACACATCTGTGACTTGCCCATCTCACTGTGCAGATGCAGTGCTATTTAATGAAATGGATCAATCCAATGAATCAACTGACTCAAAGATACGTTTCAAGTCTATTTCATTTTTCTTAGGCACACTTACTGAGGCAATCTCCACAGGCAGCTATTTGAATCACACAAATCTCCCATGTAATTATTAGTAGCCATTATGATTGATTAAGGCCCTAGTTCACTTTGAGCTATATGATGGGGGGTTGTTTCTCAGTATCTTTCTGTCAGTTCAAGTGGCTTGTGATACATTGTAGGGGAGAGTTGTGCATTATGATTAATGATATACATGCATTATAAATCAACTACATTCTTCACACATCTTTAATACATCTTAAGTTATTTAATAATCATTAAATACACAGTATGTAATTTTCTGTCCATCAGAATAAAACCAAAAACATTTGCTGAGTATTGTGTGGGGCGGGCTGGGCAAAATATAGCTATAGTACTTTGCTAGTCAGCACCAGACAGCACTAGAGGAGAGAGTTGTGTGTAGAGCCAGACTTTCTGAAGGAATAAACACCTGCAGTCACATCAGATTCTGCTCCAATCCAAAGATGTTTACTGATAGTAGCAGACCTCAGCGATTATTTTTACATTTTTGGGATTATCTTCACACCTATTTTTCAACATGACTGCTGCAGCAATCAGTGGAGGTGACCTCAAGTGTTTCTCAAGAATATAACATTACAGAGAGTAGGGGGGAAAAGAAGAGACAGCACTGAACTCCTCCTACAGATTTAACACCACAGACTTCACTGTGGTGTTAAATCTGAAGGAGGAGTTTGTTAAAGTACCAAATGGCGATGAAAATCAAAATGGCCAACTTCCTATTGGACTGACAGTGTGAGTCAGTTTTTTGTGCATCTGGTCAGGATACATACATACTGAATTTGGTAAATTCATATGCATGTATGAGGCAGGGATTCCAACAAGTTGCACTCTAGATCCCCTGGCTGCACCCACACCCAATCAAGTTGAATTATAACATATTTCACCAAATGCTTTTGCCAAGTCTTGGGCAATTTGGGCTATGTTAAGGCCCACAAAACAGCATTTATATGCATGGAAGATAAATAATAATAATAATCTTAACAGATTTAATAGCACTAGTCAGTGCTCAGGCCCTAATAAGAATCCTGGCGATTCCAATAGGTCCTGGGTGTATGTTCAGGCTGCCCCATTTACACTGCCCTTTAAGTGCAGGGATCCTGCACCAATTTTTTGCATCCTCCTCTGTAGGGATGGGAATTGATAAGAATTTAACGATTCTGATTCCATTATCGATCCGATTCCTGAGTGATTCTCATTGGGTAAGGAAATAAGTACAAATTTGTTTGTTTGTATTAACTCGCTTTAATATCTGATCAGAAAACACAGCACAGAGTACACACAAATTATGTGTAGCAACCTCAGAACAAACCAAAAAGTCGGTGAGTGACTTCTCAAAGTCCAGGGACCCCTAGGGCAGTGTTTCTCAACCAGTATGCCATGACACGCTAGTGTGTGCCTTGAAAGATTATCAAGAGTGCCTTAGGATTTGGAAATTGTCAATTTTCACATTAATTGGTCCAGATAAAAAAAATAAATGTTGGCTTTTTAAGCCCAACTCCAATTATATGTGCCATAAAAACTAAAAACACAAGAGCTACTTGCTGCAGCCTCTAAGCCAGTGTGAGAGCCAGCCTCTGAACCAGCCACACTCTGGCCATCATCATCATCATCTAAATTTGATGATGACAATGGAGATTATTCCTATAGTAAAAGTTTACACGATGAAATGGTGCTCACATTAACTAAGTAGACAGGGCCTGTCCTGACTGGAGAGTTTCAAGTTACCTTCGGCATTAATAATAGATGGCATCCCATTAGCGCCACTGCTGCTTGACTCACTAAGTAGTAGTGTATCAAACACGCAACAGTCCTGCAAATGAATTGCACGCTGTGTGGCCAAATGTTTCTGCATATTGGAGGTATTTCCCCCATTTGACGAAATGTAAACTTTGCTAGTGTTGCAAGTGACCATATTGTTGTCTTTCACATGAAATATAACCAAACTATCGAGCGCTTCTGCTTCAGTGCCATGTTTGCTGCGTTCTGAACCAAAACAACGCAGTGTGGGTGTGACGTTATAACGCATTTGCAATGAGCGGAACCGATAAGCAGAATCGTTAAGCGGGCATGCTAATGGTTCCAAGGAATCGATTCACTGGCCACCGGTTCTGTAGAAGAAATGGTTTTCAATTCCCATCTCTACTCCTCTGTGTGAAAGTCTCAGAGGGGTGAAATTTGGTTGAGGCTCTGATGCATCTCTGGATGTAGTGTCTGATGCACAGCACTGGCGAACTGAACCTGTGTGAATGGATAAGCCGTGGCACGGAGCAGGGGCATGTCAGTCTGATTGTGTCTACAGTGTGATAACTAAACAGATCCTTCCCTCATCAAGATAAAGAGAAATGTATCATGAAGCAACATTACAGGACCAAACAACAGTATCGTACTAACTGGTAGTGTCTTTGGCAGCTTATATGAGGATAAAAATATTGTAGTATACCCCAATTGCGTATGAGGAGAAGTGTCTGTTCTCCTGCCTATCCTACCAACTCTTCATCACATTTCTGCCAGAAAAACCTCTGTCCCCGGCAAAAAAACTCCTCTCCACTCAAGGGTTTTTGAGTCAAAAGAGGAGCAGGGAGCACCTTGAGATTTTCAGTTGGCTGTTTTAAAACAACCTTCCAGCAAAGGGGCCAGACACTGAAACTGAACCGAGGGACAGCACTTGATATTGTCAATTCATATATCATTGCCAGAGCCTGGAGCTGCTCTACTGACAGATCCATCGAAGAATTAATGCTTTGTCTGATCTTCTGCCCCTGAGCTGACTAATATGAAGTGGGAAGTGAAAAACATAAAGCAGCTGTGCTTTGTCATGTCCGTATCTCCTTTAGTGTGTGTTGACGTCATTGGGTAATGTCATGACAAAGAACTGACACAATCACAGGCATTTCAATTTGTGATTGATTGGCCCTAAAAACAAAAGGCTAAACATGTCACTGTCTCTGCTAAAAGGGCTGCAAATAAGGATGTTACTGCACAGAAATTGTTTTCTGACACCATGTGACAGAAGTTAACCCTTCATCAGAGTGATGGCCTGTGGGAACTGACTGTTCTTGTGTCTGGTTTTTGATCTGTGGCGCCTACCAGAGGGCAGAAGTTGGAACAGGCTGTGCCCATGGTCAGATAAATCTGCATTGATGATTCCTGACTGTTTCTTGGCTCTGGGGATCAGGGCCATTTCTAACTTTTTGGGGGCCCTATGCAAGATGCTGTTTGGGGGCCCCTAGTTTGCCAAAATACAAGGGATAGATCCCCAACCACTTTAGGTGATTAAGGTGAAGATCTGTTACATTTTAAGAGGAAAACAGGCTATAGTCATGAAAACCTTTCTCAAATTAAAATCAAACATCTTAAGTTGACCCATCCTAGTAAGTTGATCTGATAATACAAAGTAAACAATGGGGATCCTCCATAGGTCAATAAAGTAAATGGATGCAGTGTTCCTCAAAATGTTTTACTTTTAAATATTCTAATAAATGTGGTGAAGACAGACTGCAACTAACTCAGTAGAGTTAACAATAATCCACTCCTGATATGTATTAGTGTTGTTTAGCACACGTCACATTAGAGACCTATAAACTGAGGACACACTAAAATAATCCTAAAGTAATGTTATGTGGCAAATATTTAACAGCAGCGGAGGTCTATGATGGAGCAGCATCACCAGCAGACATGACAGACTCCCAAATGACCTGCTATAATTCACTAAAACAGGTGTCACTTAAGTCAATCAGTCTCAAGGCATTCACATGTGACATATACATTATATTTTGGCCCTATCCTAAAGTAAACAATTAAGCTAGCTGAAAATTCAGCATTAAAGCTTGCCCTTCCACCCACATCATGAAAAAACCTTACCTGTATCCTGTGAGCGTTTTTCTCCATCTAGTTTCTTCTTTTTTCTGAATCAGATGAATAGGTTTGTTTTGATGCCATGCCGTCAGTTACCAGTAGCGGAGGCTCAGCGCGACTCACTTCCCCTCTTCTCACTTAGTAGTACTGGTCGTCATATCAACATGGTGCGGTAGAGACCAGATCTGACCAATCATCAGGCGTACGAATTGCCTTGGCTTGCTTGGAACCTCAGCGGAAGTGCTACAAAAAAAAGTGCCAGGTACTTTTTACACCTTTTCTGTCATGTCACTCCTCAGATATTGAGGTTGGACTTGCAACTTGAGGGGGCCCCCTAGTGTTGCGGTCCGCATTTAGCAAGTAACAGCTCTGCTGGGGATTCATAAATCCTTAATGGAGAGCAGGTTGGCTCCAGTGATTTCTGTAATTATAACATTCATTTAAAGCTAGGGTCTGTAATGTTGTTCAGAAACTCATTTTGTTATACTGGGTGAAACGGTTCAGCTATCCTGAAAGTAGTCAATATATTATGTATTCAGAAAAAGGAACGAAAATAATCAGACCTCTGTGGCAGCTGCAGGACTGAGAAAAAGCTGACCAATCCGTGCTTTTCAGCACGAATAGCACGAATAGCCTGAGTCAACATTGGTGTGGCGTTTGAAAGGTGGAGACATGCATGCGGCCTGCTGTGGGGGTGTTTGTAGATGCTGACCTGGACAAAAATAATGGCAATCAAGAGCCGGCACCAACATGTAAGAGGCCCACCAACTTCCAGGGGAAGACAGAACCCCTGCAAACCCTCTGGGAGAAGGTTGACCTGGACAACCCACCCCTGCCAGAATATCAACACATTCCCCTTAGCAAAAAGTAGTATACTTGAAGTTCATTTTATTAAGTATGCTTGAGTATAAGTATAGCAAGTATACTATGGACCATGTACTTGTAGCATAGTAGAAAGTATACTAATTTAACATTTAAAATTTATAAAAGCATACTTTAAGTATATTTATAAGGTCATTTTAAGTTACATAAGTACACTTTCAAGTATACAACTAGTACACTCATCTATATACTACTATTGTACTAAGTATATACTTCTAGTCCACATTTTGGGTAATCATGGGTAATACTTCAAAACAAATGTGTGTAGTGAAAAACATTTTTATTCTGCTAAATCAGGAGTTCTCAACTTTTTGCTAGTTGGGTCCCCCCTAAAGCTGGTTAATTGCAGTTAACCCCCGCCCAGACACCATCAGGGGCCCATGAAGGAAGAAGAAAAAAAAGGAAAAATAAAACACAGCTGTCCTTAATTGCCACAGACCCTGTTTTTGTGAATGTAATAGCTGGGGGCAGGTCGGTAAAGTAACGCTGAGTAGCCTTGATGCCTGTCAGTTGTGATGAGTCGCGTCTCATCACCTCCCTGCTGTGTCTGCAGCTGAGCACTGCGATGCGTGTCTCTCTCTGGGCCGGGAGAGTTATCATACTGTACAATATCAAATAATAGCCGCGGCGTTTATTTGGGACAAGGCGGCAATTTGGGACAGGCGTTTAATTCCTTCCTCACAAAGATCTGCAATGAAAATGTCACAAACTTCGCCAGCTTCTAAATTCTCTGGCATCCTTCTGCAAGTGAAGTTGTTGCGGCGGAGAAAACGATTTATCCAACCAGCACTCGCTGCAAACTCCTCACCTCTGCTGTCACTCACGGTGGCGTACATTTGTTTCTCCATCACCTTGATCATTTTGATTATCTCAGCAGGCACTTCAGTCGCAAAGTAATCTCGCACATAACATATCAAACCAACTTATATGCAACTCAGATGGACATCAACACCACCTTTGCCACCAATGAAGATGAAATTATCAACTTTGTGGCTATACTCATCTACATGGGGATTGCTGTGCTGGACTCCGTTGATGACTACTGGTCAGTGGAGACCAGCATTTCACAAGTTGCAAACCTGATGTCATCAAAGCGGTTCAAGTTATTGAAGAGGGTTATCCACTTTACTGACAATGCTCAGATTACTGGTAACAACGACTGCTACTTCAAAGTCCAGCCATTGTTCAACTATCTGGTTACTGCCTTCAGAAGTGAGCCAGAGACCCCCAAGCAGTCTGTTGATGAGGTGATGGTTGCCTAAAAAGGCGAGACTGCTGGCAACCTGAGGCAGTACATAAAATCCAAGCCAGACAAATGGGGCTTAAATTATTTGCCAGGGCTTCTCAGGATGGCTAAATTCACAACTTGATCCTATACCAAGGGCAGACTACACTTGAGGCCCACGGTGTCCCACTGACATCTGAACAGCAAGTCATGAGTGTCACCAGCCAGATAGTCTCCATCTTGGCCAGAACCATGTCCTCCTCCAGCCCAAAAACCATCTTTGCAGACAACTACTTTAGTGGCCTGTGCGATACCTCAAGAGCAAGAACTGCCGGTACACAGGAACAGCAAGGGACAACAGGACTGGCAATGCTTCACTCAGGCCAATCAAAGAGATGGCGAAGACGGCTATCCCTCGTGGTACCTGCAACTACACCACCAGTGAAGATGGGATCCTGATTGTCAGGTGGCAAGACAACAAGGTTGTCACTCTGATGTCAGTAGACATGGGGGTAGAGCCTAGGTCCTCAGTCTACAGGTACTGCAGTGACACTAAGAGAAAGGAGCAAATGAGCTGCCCATTTCTCATCAAGAGCTATGATGCAAACATGGGAGGGACTGACAAGAGTGACATGCTGGTCCACCTCTACAGCACTCCCTTAAGACTTCTTTGTGTGGTTTGATGTGTCACTGTTCCATGCCCATGTCTACAGCAACCGCCAGACCTGCAAGCAATGCAACAGGAAGGGGAACATCATAACGTCAAACCTTGTCTGCAGGTTCTGCCAGGTCCATCTGTGCCTCAATGCTGAGTGCAACTGCTTGTCAAGTACCATGAAACAGTTGCAAGTGACTGAACTGGACTTGACACAAAAGAAAAAAGAGGAGAAAAAATGTTCTTACAGTTTTTATACGTGCACATTTTTAAAAACAAAAGGTTTTGTTTTTTTTACCATGATCCTTGTGGCTGCTGATGTTTTATTTGTTTTTTAGAATTATTTTGTATTAATGATTTATTTAATTTTTTTCATGTCATGTCATGTCATTGTCTGTAACCTCTTTTCCCTTTCCATGGGGTCACAGGGTGTTGCTGCTGGAGCCAATCCCAGCCTTGTCTCAGGGCGAGGGCAGGGTACTCCCTGGACAAGTCGCCAGCTCATCGTAGGGCCCTCACTGATGAGCAATGTGGGGTTCAGTATCTTGCTCAAGGACAGTTCGACATGCAGCTCAGACCTGCCTAGAGCCGGGATTCGAACCAGCGACCTTCCGATCACTAGTCAACCTGGTCTACCCGCTGAGCTACAATTCTAAATCTTGTTTCACTTTATTTATTTACAATTTCTATGCCAATTTTATTATTTATTAACTTCTTATTTGGCAATATTTTTACTGTTACCGTTGTAACAAGTGGGCTTGTTATCGGCTCAAAAAATGGTTCCTAACTGAATGTTATGTGTATGTGTATTTATTGAATGTGTTTTTCTTGTATGACAGTCAAGCCAGCATCAGTACCTCAAGACATATGTCTCTAAATAAATATTCCTTGAAGTTTGTGTGTGTTTTTCTCATATTTTTTTTTATTCACTCTCTGTAATTTTTACCATGTCAGGCAAATGCTCATAACTTCATTGACCTTGATTTGCAATGCAAAGGTGAAAAATATTGACAACATTATTTTTTAAAATGTCCTATCCATCCCCCATTAGCTTTCTAAGTTTAAAACTTAGAATTTCCAAAGATTTCAATGAGTGCCCTATAAAGGGATAAAATGATTAATTCAAATTAAATGTCCTTCTTCTGCTTTAAGTAATTTGAGTAGTGTCCATTTGTAAATGTCCAGAAATGTAGGGTGTGAATGGGAAGCTGTGTGTGTGTGTGTGTGTGTGTGTGTGTGTGTGTGTGTGTGTGTGTGTGTGTGTGTGTGTGTGTGTGTGTGTGTGTGTTTTCAGTCCAGGTGGTGTTACTTGGATATTAGGGGAGGGCAGAGTCCAAACTTGGAGAGGTTGCAATTTCCCAGATTTATGAAAGGGTAAGGGGCTGTGGGATAGTGTGGAACAGGCACAGTGGTGAATGCAAACATAGTAGCAGTCTCTGGGCAAGAGGAAATTCTCAAGCAATGAAATTCTCAGCAATGATCCAAAGTTATAATCCAGAGGTGTCGTTCACATTAATCATGAGCTGTCGTTAAGTTGTCCAGACCCACTCAGATGATTCAGGAAGACGTGGTCCATCAGCTTTCTTAAGTTTCTTGTGCTTTTCTCCCACAACTCACCCCTTTTCCAGCCACTCTTGTTGTTTCTCTACTCTCAATCTCCTCTTCTTCTCCCACACTATATATATATATATATATATATATATATATATATATATATATATATATATATATATATATATATATATATATATATATATATATACACACACATACATATATATATACATATATATATATACATATACATATACATATACATATATACATATATATATATATATATAGATAGATATATATATACACATATACATATATATATACATATATATATATATATATATATACATACATATATATACATATATATACATATACATATATATACATATATATACATATACATATATATATATATACACTATATTACCAAAAGTATTCGCTCACCCATTCAAATGATCAGAATCAGGTGTTCTAATCACTTGGCCTGGCCCCAGGTGTATAAATTCAAGCACTCAGGCATGCAGACTG